>NW_025789187.1:0-7962 GCF_021130785.1 Homalodisca vitripennis
TTATTGTTACTCTGTCAAAAGAGGGGGGAAAAGGGCTTTTAAAATTAAAATCTGTCTCGGGTAAAGTAAAACTTGAGGATGGCAAGGGATTAGGTGGGCAGGGTGGCTAATGAGCCTAATATTCAAAAATGCAGACCTATTATGGCCTGGCTATAAGGCGAAATGTGCAGTGTTGAAGGATGAGAAAGGCAATATGGGCAGTGTCTTTCACACGATGTCACAAATGATAAACCTACTCATCATCTAGGCCTAAAGACAATGAGACATGGGTAAAAATAACCTGAGTTTATTGACCAATGAAATGTATGACCATGAAAACTTTTTCACATCCCTGAGTGTGTTATGAGTTTAATAAAATCCATATTCAAAGCCCTTTTCAGAAACCAAACTGTTGGAGCGATGTTTAAAAGGGAAAACTAAAAACCAAAATGAGTCATTGAATAGTGTTATTTGGTCCCAAATACCAAAAAGAACTTTTGTAACTTGCCTCCCCTTAAATTTGGTGTTTATCTGCAGTTTGTAGCTTTAGGACGGCTTTTTTCTAGTAAATTACAATTTTGGAAAGCATTAAACCTATTTCCAGGGAAAAATTTTGTAAAAGCGATGAAGCGCCTAAAAAATAGTGCGAGTGAAGGAACGGACAAGAAAGTTCAAGAACTAGAAAAGAAAATAAGGAACAAGAAGCTTTGAAAAAAAAAACGCCTTGAAGACATTTTTTACACAAAGTGAAGACCCGATAATCCTCCTAACTCGGGAAAACTACAGGCTATTGTAGTTAAGAATTTTCTTCATTCCCGTAATTGGTTTTTTTCTATTTAGATGCAAGTTTTCTCAGCCATTATAACTCAGACCTCTAAAATTTTTACCATTGTACTTTGTACTATAATCTAGGTCCTGCCCAAAAGGGATTTTACAAAAAAAAAAGGTATTATTTAGAAATAAAATATATTTTGTGTTTTTTTTTAGTTTTAAAAAGTGAACTTTTTAAAATTATTTTTTTAATACTAAAAGATATAAATTGTAATTTTGGTTGGTCACGAACTATAAAAAGGTGTGTTTTTAAAAAAAAAAAAAATCAAAGCCTATCAGACTCATTATTTTAGAAACCTGCTTTAAATTTTATATGGACTAAGATAGGGGGTTAACACCCCCTTAAGCAGTTCCTTAAATTTTCAGACTTTTATTTTATGATTGAAGTATAGCAAATCTCTTTTTAAATGTATAATATATATATATTTTATATATATATATATATTTATATATGTCTCGTTGTATTTTTCCATGTCTAAATAATATTTTTTCATATTGAAATAAAGGGTTTTTTTTTGTGAGTTTTAATATAAAACTCTGTAATGTTAAGTATTAAATAAAAATTATATTAGACCTTTATATGCCGCAATAATGTAAATAATTTCCTACACTATCACCAAACACGATAAGATTTGTAAGTTATATATCCCTTATGTTTTAAAAATTTTGGGGAGTAATGAAAAAACAAAAAAACCCTTAGACTGTTGTCATTTTGTGTTAAAACAAAATGATAATAAAGAACTAACACACCCAGAAACCACACAAAAACTCAAAAATTTTCCACAAAAGTTGTTCATTTAGAAGTTTGTCGCACAGTTTACCTGCACGACGGTCACGTCATAACATAAAAAACCCGGGCTGCACCTGGCATTCGGGGTCCCTGCCAACCTGTGGCCCGTGATATACAGCAGCGAAAAGGACATACATTTGTTTTGAGAACGTTTAAGTTTACTTCTTATTACGAAGAATGTGGATATTTATATACAGAGGAGTTTTATGTCCTGGCACACCGGGATAAATTTAAACGGCCCCAGATATCTATTTGAAACCTTTACCCTACCTATTATAACATATTTTTTTAATTTTCAAGTTTTTGAAAATTTTTTTTCCCCCCTTTTCTAAAGGGGAAAAGGGGGGCAAATAAACATTTTCAAAAACAAACCCTTATCATGTGACCCCCCATTTTAAAGCGAAATAAAAAGAAATCCAAAATGCAAACTAGAGGTCTTTACGTTTATTTTAACAGATTTTATGATTTTCCACCCCCCACCAAGATTTGACCACTTCAAACTTGTTACGGATGCCCTTAATTTTGCACCAGTATAAGATTAAAGTATTTTTTTACTGTCCAAAATACAGGAAATCAAAATATAACTGAAAAAGTTCCTGACTGTTTATCAAAATTCAAAAAAAATCCGGTTGGGAACCTCCACCTTTACCAACTAATCATCCTGTTGAAGAATTCATAAAGTCGTCCTAGCAAATCTTCAAATTCCTCGTTTCCTAAAAAACTTAAAAACTACCAAAAACTTATCTAAAAGGATTTAGAGCTATTTAAAACACTACGTGAAAACAAAGACATAATTATTTTACCCAGCGACAAAGGTAACTCTATCGTTCTGATGAATTCTTTTGATTATATTGGTGAATCACAAAAACAACTGAATGACACTCAACGTATGAGAATTTAGATAAGATCCTTCTCCTCAAAATAATGAACAAATCCAAAATTACCTTATGAACAACGATCCTCAAAAGGGATTATCTCAGAAAGCCATTAAAGCCCTCCCAGTATCCTAGAACCCGTGTTTTTTACTTTACCAAAACACACAAGCCTACCAGACCCCCTCCTGGCAGGCCTATCATCTCCAGCTATGGATGCCTACGGAAAGGATATCTGTTTATGTTTTACGCACTTGCAGCCGTTTGTAAGAACACTTCCTTCCTATATCAAGGACACAAAAAGACTTTTTAACTAAATTAGCTCAAATTAATCAACCCTTGCCCGACACGTCTTTTTGTGTCTGTCGATGTAGAATCTTTGTACACAAATATTCCTCAATGATGGTCTCAGCGCTGCCCAAAAAAACCTTATTCACGCCCAAACGATTCCAAACCTAGTACTAATTTCATTCTCAAACTTATGACCCAAATTTTAACCCTTAAAAAATTTTAAATTTCAAGACCAAAATTACTTTCAAACAAAAAGGAACTGCTATGGGCACCGGATGGCTCCTTCTTTGCCCCAAACTTTTTTTTTGGGGCTATTGGAAAAGAAATTGTTTAACCATCAAAGTTATAAACCTTAATTTTGGTTCAGGTACATAGATGATATTTTTAAATATGGGGCATGGTACAAAGAACAACGACTTTCTTTTTAACCTCAATAAATTTAGCATTTTTAAAAATTTTCATGGTCTACTCACCAGATTCTAACATTCTTGGATACTGAGTATTTATTGAAAATCACAATTTGAAAACAAAAATTATGTCAAAGACAGTAACAAAATGCAATTTTTGCATTAAATTTAAATCTTTTAAAAAGTAGCACAACGAAAAAAAATATCCTTTTAAAGGTAACATTGATTGCACTACAAAAAACATAGTTTATCAACTAACCTGTAAATTCTGCCCCAAAAGACTATATTGGAAAAACCATCACTCCAAAAGAGTGAGAATGACCAATTCGTTTGATTTTGTTAACAAAATTATGAGAGACCATTATCTGCTCTCGATTCAACACAATCAAATAAATTAAAAATTGTTTCAGCCTAAAAGGAATTAACCATTTAGAGCCAAACCCCAATAAAAATACAATCTGATAAATTTAAGAAATTTTGAAATCGCACATCAATTAATTTTAAAAATCAAGGCAACCAGAGGGGTTTGAACCTAAGATGATTCTCTTTTCCTTTTTTATAAAAAAATTTTTGTAGTTCTATTAAACATTTACAAAATATTTCTACACACGGTTATTGGAATCTTGTTGTTTATGGTATTTATTTGTTAAAATTTTTTTTTGGTTATGTTTTTGTTTTTGGTTTGATTTCTGTTTATATGTTTTAATTCAGTGTGTTCTGATAAAGGGTTTGTCAACTCAAAAAATTAAACATGAGCACTGAAATTTGTTTCTGTTTTTGTGTAACTTTAAAGTACTTCGAAGAGTCATTATAATATATATATATATATAATTATAGTGTATATATAAGTATATCAAACAAAGTCGTTTGACAGGTATTTTGTGTCTTCCTATCATATGTTAGTTTGTTTATTTAAACGCATATGTGACAGATACGGCCAAATACAAAATAATTGAATCAAAAAAGAAAGGGCGCTCTGTAGTGTAATGATAGCACATTCACCCTTCAAGTGAAAGATCCGGGTTCGACCCCCGGCGGAGCAAGTACTTTTTGTGATTCAATGTTTATTGAAATTAAATAACGCTATTCCCAAATTTATAAAGTTTAATATAAAAATTTATATATATATATATAAAATTATACAATAATATATAAAAAAAGGATATTAATAATAGCGTTGTCCTATAATAATACAACAAAATGTTAAAAATATTTTAAAAGAAATTTTGTAAATTCTGAACTAACCTATGGTATGCGAGTAACTTATATGGTACTGTAAGATTTTGGCTGTACCGGCCATTTGCAGCCCTATAAGAGTTGAATGAAAATTTAAATTATGTTAAACTCACTACATCATTTTCATTATTACAATAATGGGAGATGCCTAATTAAAAAAAATTATGTTTATATTATTTTTAATTTTTTTTCCATTTTGTTTTATTCAGACAAAGTTTGGTACATCATAACTAGAGTATTAAAATATTATAAAAAAAAAAGAAACTTTATTCTTTTTTTGATGCGTATTAAAAATTTACAAGACAGGCGTATCCAAAACCACACGTTGTATAACAGTCGTTGCTGATGAACAATTTAAAGTCTATAGCTATATTAGTCACTATATAACATGTAAAAACGTTACGTTATTGTATTTAATTTACTTAAAAACTTAGCAGTTCAACGATTTTATCGTTGCCATCATGGTTACTATAAAAATAATGTAAACTGTTCACTAACGCTCAGACAACTCCTATAGGGGTAATGTACACCTTAATCGAACGCTATATTAAAATAAAAATTATATAGTCTAGCAAAATAATAGGTCCAAAAAAGTATATAGGTCAGTTCGTTCTCGGGTAAAAGTACTGACAGACAGACAACAGACACACAAACATAAATAAAATATGTTTCCCAGCCTTTGGGGTCCCTTCCAAAATCTTTTAAACCCTTCGCAACCACTGAACCAAAAATATTATTAATCCAAAATAGAAAAAATAACATTCTACTACACTTGTTGAGCTACGAGTTTTAAAGCGATGAAAACTTTTTAAAACTATTTTTAACATAGCTATTTTACATACTGTTGAGATTATGACTATAAATAAAGATTTATCTTATCCTACATTATATTAATGTAAAATGTACATGTTTACAATATTAACAATAGTTATTGACACATGTGATTCTCTGTTAATTTAATATTACAATTAGCACTCACACAATAAATTTCACGATGATACAAAACAACACACAAATTTGATAGCAGCACAAACTGTCGGGAAAACCTGGAATTAAAATAGAAAAACATTTGAAACTGCGATCGTAGCGCATTCTGCTGGATCCAATTTAAAACATACCAAGATAAAAAACAATGTATTTATAAACAAAAAATTAACTGATCAATCGCTGCACACTTAATATTTACGAATTTCAGTTAAAAGTGTATTTTACTAAAACTTCCAATTTTATATCTGGATAACCTCTATTGATATTCCTGACTAGCCTATCTAAACTACCGAATTTAATTATAGTTATTTAAAATTACAGTATAGTATCAGAACTGGCTAACAGAATTTAATTTAAAACCAATTCCCCACACTATTAACAATATTATTCACACATTGATTTGTATGCTACTTAATTTGAACTTATCTGACCAATTTTGACAGCAGATTAAAAATGTAAATTACAACAAATTATTTCAAATCCATTAGTTTTAAAACTTGATTATCTAAAATGTTAACAATAGTTAACACACACACAATTATTCACACATAGAAACCAACCTTTTGAGCTGTATGCTACTTAGGTTATTTGAGGTAATGCGAAACCCAAAAAAAAAAATAAATAAATAAATAAAAAAATCTCTATTAATGTACTATTACAATTTTAGCACTCACACGATAAATACACGATGTTTTATTTTTTATTTTCTTCTTTTTTTCCTGTTGGCTGGCCTTAAAAAACTTATAAACGCGGCCACGTAGTACACTTTTTATAACTTCATTCTAATTATATTTTAATGTTATTTGCCGTATTTACTTTTGAAAAATGAACCTTACAAAACAACACACACACATTGATAGCAGCACAAACTGTCGGGAAAAACCTGGAATTAAAATAGAGAAACATTTGAAAATGCGGTCGTAGCGCATTCTTCCAAGATCAACACTTAATATTTACTAAGAATTTCAGTTAAAAGCTAAAAAATTCCAATTTTATATCTGGATAATCTCTATCCTCCCAAAATGAGTACAGAATATATTGAAATAAGAAATGGTGTTATTTTTATATGTTTATGCTTATTCTATGCTTTCAAGACTATAATTGATTAAACTTTCGGCTGTGTTGTAATATTATAATGTTTACATAAAAACAATTGGTGAAAATTTAACTTTGCAATCTGCATTGGACTAAATGATCAAGCACTTTATAATAACGTAATCTAAATGTAAACAAATGTTTCTGCTTCTTTGGTGAACTTCAGCTGAAAATATTCACAGCTGTTAAGTATCAGTTCACTTTATATTATGTGTCGTAGCGCAGTCTGTCGGATCCAATATAAAACACTCCAACATCAATTTATAACAATTTATAATTAAAAATGTAATTAAATTTGACCGAATAAATAACTATAATGAATTAAATTCAGTAGTTTGGATAGGCTTCAGAAATATCAATAATTCGATTGTGATGGTGGCTGCTTATTCTACTTCAGCCTTTAAATAACTATAATCCAATTCGGATAGTAGTTTGGATAGGCTATTCATAAATATCAAAAATTCGAATTGTGATGGCGGGAACTTAATATACTTCAGCCCTATCGGAAAACCATCTAATTTGTTTATGTACACTCCTGAAGGATTAACAAAAAATATTGTACATTTTAATAGCATTACGATAAATTAAGTTGTAAATTAAAAAAAATATACTTGTTATAAAATTAGTAATTTAAAATTACAGTATAATATCGGAACTGGCCAACAGAATTTAATTTAAAACCAATTCCTACACTATTACCAATAAGTAGTTATTCACACATGTTTATTGTATGCTACTTAATTTGAACTTACGTGACCAATTCTGATGCAGATTAAAAAATGTAAATTACCACAAATTATTTTAAATCCAATTAGTTTAAAACTTGATTATCTAAACTGTTAACAATATTCACACATAGAAACACAACCTTTTGATTTATATGCTTCTTAGGTTATTTGAGGTATGCGACCAATATACTCACTTCAGTAAATTAGCAAAAGAGTTCAATAACTTTAATAAATAACTATAGTTTTTTATGCACTTAAAACATCTTCAATCTCTATTAATGTATTATAACAATTAGCACTCACAAAATAATTACAGAATGTTACAAAACAACACACAAATTTGATAGCAGCACAAACTGTCGGGAAAACCTGGAATTAAAATATAAAAACATTATGGCTGTGTTGTAATATTATAATGTTTACGTAGAACAATTATTGGTGAAACTTCATCTTTGCAATCTGCATTACACTACTGATCAAGCACTTTACAAATTTAAAATATGAACTTTCTAAATTTTAAATGTGAACAAATGTTTTTTGCCTCTTTGATGAAATTCACTGAAAATATTCACAGCTGATAAGTATCAGTTCACTTTGCATTACGTGCGTTCGTAGCGCAGTCTGGCGGAACCAATGTAAAACACTCCAACAACAATTTATTATTAAAAAATTAACTAAATAAACTATTTAAATTGGACCGAATTGTGAATCTAAACCATTCTCGGATCCACCTGAAGACCAAAAAA
>NW_025789188.1:0-8029 GCF_021130785.1 Homalodisca vitripennis
GTTAATCTTTCAAACAAAGAGTTTAAAAACTTGACCAAAACACATTCAACAACTTGGAAATGTAGCAGTTGTGTGGATTTTCACTCCCTACATGAAAACCGAGAATCCACTCCTGTTTCTTCAAACAAGACTTCAAACATCAAAATGACTCCCCAATGTGACTCACTTAAAGAACTTGAACAAAGTCTTGTTGAAAATGAGGAGCAAAATAGTGGAGAAAGTTTAATAATGGCAGCTAAAATAGGATCTGCACTTTTACACGAAAACAATATTCTTAAAAAAGAAAATTGTACCCTGCTAGCCCAATTAAATAGCCTTGAAGCCAAAATAGAGAGCTGGAATACAATGAATCAAAACATATATCCAATATGGAGTCACTACAAGGAAAAAATATCCGAACTTGAAGCACAGCTAACGAAAGAAAAAACAATGCATGATTGAAGCACAGGATATTTTTGAAGAAAATGACAAAAAACTCTCTGAAGTGATATTTGAGTACGAAATAAAAATTAAAGACCAAAAGAAACAAATTGCAATGCTGAAAACGCAAGTATCTTATGGAAATCACACAACAGCACAACATAGCAATGTAGAAACCCAAACTGAGCTCTCTACTGATCAGACCAACTCCTCCTTCCCCCCTTCCACCTCACCCTCCCTTCTCCTAGAAATTGGCAGTTTAAAAAAAAGTCACACTTCACTTGAAGAGAAATTCTCAAGCTTAGAAGCATCCATCACGAATTTATTAAGAATTAGAAATGGCAAAGAAGAAACCTTTGAAAGGAAAATACCAAGGCACAAACACAAAACTAATCCAAAGCCAAATATAGTGCCTCCCTTAAAGTGCAGAAGACGAAAGCATCCATCTCCCAGGCTGAGCACCCTACCAGTGAGCCCATCCCTGAAATAGCCCAACCAATTCATTCCAACAGCAACAAAGAACATCCTTCTTTCACCAGTACTGCAAACTTTACAAAGAAACTATCACCCCCTATAACAGCCATCATAAGGCCTTCAAGTCAGACTACAGAGGATTTTCTTTAATGAACACATAGAATTCTTTAAAAGGAATATGCAAATTAGTTCTACAACTCATCAAATAACACTTAAGGCAAGTAACCAATGCTCAACAGCTTTTCTAGGTCAAGCTCCAAACCAACAACACACTTTTTTAGAAAAAACCAAGACAAAGATTGTGAAACCATAGTACAAATATTAAAACCAGTAACAGGAAAAAGTAAACAACACAAATTTATCATTGCTCACCAAAACATTGATGGCCTTCAGAACAAAATCGAGAGACTGACACACTTCCTACACAGCTCTAATCCAGACTTAATAATTCTTACAGAACACGGCTTAAGTAGTCAAAAGTTGGAAAACACAAGAATCCCTGGCTACAGTCTACTAGGTGGTTTTACCAGACAGCAACACCGGAAAGGTGGAGTGGCTGTTTTTGCTAGCTTAAGACTAAAAAACAAGATTACAGTAGTATCAATATCAAGCAATACATCGGAACTCATTTGTGAAACGATGCTCCTGAAAATTGAGCTGAGACAAGGATTTTTTACAACTGCTAAAACGTCTACAGACCACCCAACAGCAACTTTAAAATTCAATAGACATTTTAAATTCAGCTGAGCTTGACAAAATTGTAAGCCATTTTTATCGACATGGTACTGTTGATGGGGGACGTCAATGTAGACTATCTTATTAAAAGCAATGACAGAAGAAACCTGGAGAAAATGCTCCTTAGCCATCGCTTGAGCAGACTTCATCTACCCCTCCCCCCTCCACACCCCCTCCATCAGGCGGCGGGGGAACCTCTATAGAATTTTAAATGCACGAACATAAAAAGTAAACGGAAAGAGCTACCCAAATAACAACAGACAGGCCTCTCAACCCACACACGCCCAACTATGGACGATGCTCACAGCTAATTCGAAGCCTACGAAAACAGCCACTGACCCTTACAAAAAGATAACAGTTTAATGCTAGAACAGTGCTATATTGAAGCACAATCTGGAATCCCTGAGACTGGACTTAAATCACTCTCACGCAGAATGTTCACTGCTTATAAAGCATCTTAGTAAATTTTTCAAACTGCAATTGAACTTGCGCATTCCCACTCAAGAAAGTAAAGAAGAAAAGAAACCCCATATAAAATATATGGGACAATGAAAGTCTGGCCCTAAAATTAATCATACTTAGAGCGGGCACTGAATAAACCAATCATTACTTGGGCCCCACCCTTATGACAAAATAAAAACAGCTACAAGGAAAAAATGTTATGATATAAAACCATCAAAACCCTATCGTAAACAGTGCAACTCTTCAGTCATAGAACAGTCGGACAACAACTATCAAAAGCTATGTGGAATGTAATAAAGAATGAAAAAAAAGAAGAAACGTCAAAAAATCCATCTAGAATGCATAAAAATAGAGGAAAAGATCGTTGACTTCTCCAATAACTTATTGCCAATCATTTAAATTACTTCTTTGCTACAGGTCGCTGACCGAACACACTCCTCACCTCAAATGGAACAGAGCGAGCACCTTGAAACAGCACCAAATCAATAAACAACCAAAACACTTCAAACACCAAACCTAGCCTTCTTTAATACCAACAAACAAGAAAGTGGAAAAATCATTGACTCTTTATAAAACAAAAACATCAGCAAAGGAGGATGAGATCTCATCAAAATTGATCAAACAGTTCAAACACGAAATAATCACCCCACAGACCCACACAACCAACCAAACCAGCCCAAACACAAGGAATAAAACCACCTGCCTGCGAGCTGCGGATACGCAATAAGTCTAATCCGAAATTCCAATGTGGAGCAACAAATGAAGCCACCAGCTACAGGCCAATTTCCCTAATCTCTTACTTTTTCCTAAAATACTGGAGCGAGTAATACTAAATATCTACTTATCCACCTCAAGCAGCGACATCTGTTCTCACACGCCCCTAGACTACACTGTTTTATAGAAGACAAATCAACTTCAATTCTGCAATAATCTCAACTAATTGACAAAATCATCAGCAATCTGTAAAAGAAAATGAAAAATTGCAACAAGCATATTTTTAGGGATTTTAAGTATAGCGTTTTACTGCCATGACTCATGAATCCCCATTACTGAAAAAGTTACACTCTCTTGGAGTCCATTGACAAGGAACTTGACTGTTTTAAGAGCTACGTGAGCAACAGGAAGCAAGTAGTAGAAACTTACTTACTTTGGAGAAAAACACTGTGACTAAGTAAAATCCAAGCAAATACCAGTAAGCATAGGAGTACCGACAAAGCTCCGTTCTTGGACAACGTCGTTTACATTCTCCTAACAAATGACTTTCCCAAATTATCTCCAAAACCACTGTTGAAATAATTGTAATGTATGCTGACACACACACGCCTGTGGGATTTTAGCAAAAAAGACAAAATCTCAGCTAGATATAGACTCTTTTGTTGCATACAATGTGGCTATACAAATATCTGCCACCCTCAATGATTTAGTCTTAAATGACCTCAAAACCCCACACACTATCACAACGCTAGTCTTTACAACAACCTAACCCAAACCAATAATGACGGGCTCCCAGAAATAACTACAATTAAATCAGGAAAGTAGCCTTGGTCTAACTGTATTCAAAACCTCTCATGGGAACCTCACATCAATCAACTCTGCCAAAAAAAAAACAAACATTAATAGTAGCCTGTATGCAGTGAGAAGAATAAAACAAATCACTAGCCCTCAAGTAGCTTTGACAGCATACCTTTCCCTATTTGAATGTCATCTCAGATATGGACTGATAGCCTGGGGAGGTACGACAATTGGAAATCTTAAAAGGGTGCTCGTTATACAAAAAAGGGCTGTCAGGACTCTAAGTGGATTAGGACCAATGGACTCATGCCGAGCAGCTTTCAGACATCTAGGAATACTGACGATCATAGGACTCTATATCCTAGAGACGATCTTATTTGCCACAAAAACAGGGCACGCAAGAACTGGCGACATCCACCCCTACAACACCAGACATAGAAACAACTTCCTCCTTGACCCTCATCATCTGACTCTGTTCGAGAAAAAACCATCGTATAAAGGAGCCATGTTCTTTAACAATCTACCTGACTACCTAAGAAAGCTTCCAGAGAAGAACTTCAAGGCCTCCTTAAGAAGCTGGCTGCTGGAGCATCCATACTTACAGTGTCCAGGAGTACCTTCAAGTGTGAGGACAATCGCTTTGTAATTTACATACACTGACACACCACCATCTGATTGTGACATAAACACTGACCTTTGTTTCTATTTCTCTAAGAATATGTTTCAGTAAAGATATATTCTATTCTATTTCTATTACTATTCTATAAATCGTTGTTCGTTGTTATTCATCTATAAAAGTCCGTTTACACTCTATACATATTATGTTACATTGCAGAAGCTTTTCTTTGTTCTTAGGGATTTCTGTTTTTGGCATTTTACTCGATTAGTAGTTAAATGCTTACGTCATAATTATTGTTAACTAAAAAATTTATGGACTTTTGACTTTAGTCTCCTTTAGACTTCGGGATTTTCCACACTGGCCTAAAATAGTTCCACATTTTGTTACTGAAAATAAAATAACAGCTCTATTCTTAAAATAATTGATAATAATTGGAGAAAAATTTGAGAATTTCCAGTGACACTCATAAAAAACTGTTTTCACTCTTTATATTCCGGGACGCAGTCTTCTAAACTTAAATCTAAAATGGGTCAAGAGATTGGAATATCTTTCAGTGACTATCACTTATCTCAGGATTGTATGGAATGCTATTTGAAATAGAATGCTCATGGTATCTCTGTTTTCAAAATGAAATTGCATGTGAAGCCACGGGTTTATAATAACTTCTAGTATTAATACATATCTAATTTAATAAATATCTATTTACCCAATTATCAACAAATATATTTCGAATAAGCACTGTAATACTAGCCATTGACTCATGGCAGAAGCATTTCATTAGTTGGAGCTAATACGCTATAAGCCCGCAACACCAATCCAGAGAGTAATTTACTACTTGTTCTTGAACTTACAGGGCCCCAAGTAGTTAAAATAAATAACAGTAGCATACCAGTTACAATCAGCAAAACAGAAACACTGTATATAATTGAAAACATGAGGAAAACTCGGATCTGATATTTGGTGCACTCAAAATCCGGATTGACACAATATATTTCAAGCACAGTTATTTTATAATTAAATGTTGACATCAATGTAGGAAAACTGTGTTGTCTCAAATATCCCTATGTAATTGCCTTCAGGTAACTCACGTGAAGATAGCTGTGGGATGACTCCCGGCCACCAGCCCTGGGTACCTACCTGGTTCTCCCATAACAGCACGGAGTGGAGCTGCAGGGATGATTTCCCCTCCAGCCCTCCAATTCACGCTTCACCTTTTTGACATGGTCCTGTAAATATTGGAATTACAGACAGTCAGTCCTCGAGCTTCATCAGTGAAAAAATCTTAAATGTCCAATATGATTAGTATACAAATATTCTAACTCCCTGGATCTAGAAATTGATTTCTCATTGGTCATAGGCAGCATTATTCTACTAGAACATGTATGGTAAAATAAAAAAGATTATAAAATATTCAAAGTATT
Source organism: Homalodisca vitripennis (assembly GCF_021130785.1). Taxonomy (NCBI): domain Eukaryota; kingdom Metazoa; phylum Arthropoda; class Insecta; order Hemiptera; family Cicadellidae; genus Homalodisca; species Homalodisca vitripennis. The sequence goes on from NW_025789188.1 coordinate 5,644, forward strand.
GCTCAATGTTTTGCATCCACTATGTCATATTCTAGTATTAGGGGCGTTGTTAGGTTGTATTGACCTCCACTACGAACACAAATTTGTATACACTTACTTTGGTACTTTGATGGTCATGGTAAACCTAGATGGTGAGGCAATAAGGGTTAGGGAAACAGTTAAGAAATCCTCTTCCTTGGTATCGAAAGATTTGCCTTCTGTCCACCCCCTCTTAGGCATAGATATCTTGGCCTCAAGTAGTTGTATCGTAAGCTTATTCTGAAACTCAAGTCTGATTGCTGTGGGTAAGCGGCTCAGTACGTCATCTAAATAAAACCAAAAACACTTTGGGGGATCGTTAATCAGAAGTCGAGGTTCACATGACTTTAAAATGTACCAAAATCCAGAAATCAGGGAATAATTTAGGAGAGGTTTGTTAATGATCCCTCAGAAGTGTGTACTATTTTCAATGATTATTTTTCTTAATGTGGGTGATAAGTCCAACAAGGTTTCCGCCTAATATTAGCTCTTCTGCCTTGAGCCACATGTCCTCTGAATTCGTTTTTCTTTGTTCGCCTTACTAATCCTATGGAGATTGCTGAGTCAGTTCGCAAGCCTAAAATCAATGAATTCCGCTGGTTCAGATTGGATATCATCTGCTTTGTTTGAAAAACGTAGTCTTAGAGCTGGCAGAGCCACTCAGTGAATTGATTAATCATTCATTTTCAATGGGTATATTTCCTGACTGTTTGTAACTCGCTTATGGTCACCCCTTTGTACAAGAAAGGATGTTTCAATATGGTACTGTTCAAATTACAGGCCGATTTCTGTAGTTTCAACCTTCTCTAAAGTTATAGAGGGAAAATTGCTATTAAAAAGGCTTTGGAGTTTCCTACAGCCCAACAAGCTGATGTTTCAAACATCAATATGGGTTCACCCAAGGGAAAAAAAGTACTGTAGACGCAATGTTCTGGGTCGTGCAGAACATTTGTTGATTACTTTTGACTCGGGGTAACGGTTCTAGTGGCTTATTTTTTTGATTTAACTAATGCCTTTTGATTTAGTTGATCACGTTCTTCTTCTAACTTAAATTGTCTATCATGGGGATTAGAAGGTGTCGCACTTCAGTGGTTTCAATTCATATCTGGTCAAAGGGCCACAGTTTTGTTAAAGGTTGAGTTCTTTTGATGCGTCAAATAACCATCTGCAATAGTTTTTCCCACGAAAGGAACTATCCAGCAAGGGCGTGCCTCCCAAGGTGCAATTTTGGGCCCTGTCCTTTTTTTAATCTGTGATCAACGATCTTTTGTGTAAAGGGCTTAACTGTGCCAAACTTGTGCCTATATGCAGATGACACCGTCACTATCGTTTTTCTAATTCCTCCAGAGATCACCTGGAACTCGACACTTTCTTAGAAGGGAATGCACTTGTTAACTTGGCTTGAGCAAAAACAGTGCTTCAGGTAAATGTCTCAAAAAACTACACTCATTGAATTTTTAATTAACAGCCATTCAAGCAAAAGTGTTGCTCAGTATTCATTTGGGGTGATGAAGAATGTTTTCTCAGAATGCTCCGTTTAAAATTTCTTGGCCTGATTATTGACTGCAATTTGGTCTTTCCATCTCCACATAGAGCATGTATGTAGGAAGCTGAGTCAGGGTATTTTTGTGCTCAGAAATCTGGCTCGTTTCGCATCAACTGAAATTCTTACTGCTACTTATTATGGCATCATCTATCCATTCATATCTTACGGGGTTTCCATTTGGGGTTCTGAAAGCACCAAAACTAAGTCTGTGTTTAGGCTTCAAAAGAAAGCTTTAAGAATAATTTGTCATGTCCCATCCAGAACCTCATGTGCTAACCTTTTTTCCTCCAACAAACTTTTAACTTTTCCTTCCATTTATATTCTGGAAACCTTATCATTTCTTCATAAAAACTTTCACCTTTTTAATAGATTTTTTCCGACTCACATGTATGGAACAAGAAGTAAACCCAGATGCATTATGAATATCCCGCCACACTCCACCTCATTTTTTGAAAATCATTTAAAATATTCAGCAGTAATTCTTTTTAACAGTCTTCCATTAAGCTTAAGATTAGTCCAAGATTACACAGTTTTTAGAAAAAAATTGAAATGGTTGTTGATCGAGAAGGCTTACTATTCTGTTAGGGACTTTTTAGCTGATAAGATAGTGTAAACTTGAAAAAGTAAAATTATTTTATTGAGAGACATTATTATATTTTGTTATGATTTGTTGACTTAGCATATACATTGTTAACTCTGTCTACATGCTGAATAAAGAATTTGAATTTGAAACTGTGATGGGGAGTTCCACAGGGTTCAATATTAGGTCCACTGATATTTTATAGGTACTACAAAATAGATATACCTTTATATACAGAGCAA
>NW_025789189.1:0-8157 GCF_021130785.1 Homalodisca vitripennis
AAAAATAATGAATATATTATTAAATAACTTTCACAAGTTGTTGTGAATGATTTTTATTGTGATTTATACAGAGTTAATTTTTAACGGTATTTCTATTGGTATATTTTTAATAGCAATTTTTATAAAAAGGCATAAATGGGGGATCGCTCTTACTTTCATATAAACATTTAACCCTTCGTACAATTATCGTCATTTTCCAACATAGTGGGCAGTATTAGTTTCTGTAACGGCACATTCTATTTTATTAAAGTCAATTTTGATTGAAAATACAATTTTAAGACTTTTCCATTCCTCGGCTGTTTTTATTAATTTTATGGTAGAGAATTTCAAGTTTTTAATTCGCCTTTAAGGGGTGTAGGAAGGCTATTTACGTACGTGAAGATAATGTAAAGTCATTGTTATTACGATAGATATTTTATTTGCGCTCTCCATGATAGAATACATTTTCCAATTGCTACATCAATTTTAGTGGGTTTAAAATAGGGTGCATCAATAAACTATTACGGAAAATACGTATGGAGGAATCTACAATTATCCAACAATCTTGTCTTAAAACATGGTTTGTTGGTGCACTACAGTATTGCCAACTTATTTTTGTTGACAGTTATATTATTAGATCTCTCGAGAACTGATATTGTAAACAATGACAATAAATACAAATCACGATATAACTCATTGGTCATGACAGTACGTAAACTTAAACAGTTAGCCGTAACTACACTACTTTTTCCAACATGCTTTTTAAGCTCACGAAACCTTAGCCCTAATATTTTGCAGTAAATTTGTTCAAGGATTTTTTTCTATTTACAACATTTTAGACTATATCATACTTTTATTTTCGTCGTTGATTATATGTACGGAATAAATAGTCATCGTGTCAACCCTCGCCACAGAGGGCGAATTACAAGCCTCAGAAATAGTTGTATTAAACATATCCAAGAATTCTGTCTATACAGGTCTTAAAATACAATTAAAAACTATGAAGTCATTACTAATATTCTTAATGAGAAATCTACAACTAACACAGGTTATCTTAATTTAAAATCTTTCGTCATGATTAAGAATTTATATTTTCTCTGCGCGCATAATAATTACGCAAACTACAAACTTGTTTTTCTTGTATTCAAGTTAAAATTTCACTCTTATAGGGAAAAACTTGTAAGAAAGCAAAAGTAATGTAAAAACACTCGTTACGGTTTTACACTCTTAAAACTTTTCCTTATATTTTTCGGGATCGCTAAGGCCGGGAAAGCCGGGTTTGCATACACAACCACGGCTTCAGCGCCGACTGCCAGGCGCGGCGCGCAACGGCTCCGGGCCGACCAGCGTCAGACAGGCGAATCCTTTACAACCATATTGAAGCATTCTCTCGGGACCCTTTTCTGTTTACTTGTTTTACTTGTATTTCTTTCCCTGGGGATTTCTGAAGTGATATCTTTTTTTTTCATTTCCCGATAACCCAGGAAACTGTTATACTGTTAAAGGATGATTGGTTGATAGATTTTTTCATAAAGGTACATTCGTTTATTGTGTGTCATTCTTTCATTTAAATTACTTTGTGTATTGAAATGAGTTTGTGTATTGCAGTAGCGTTTATTCTCTCTATCCTACTTTGCATTTCCATGCGTTTTATCATTTTATCGATTAAAAACATTTAACTATTGTGATAATGAATGATTTAGGTATTGAACTTGGAAGCGCAATGCAAAAATAACTGATTTTATAATCTATACTGTATATACAAATATTTTATTGTAACTTTGAAATAATTGTGTATTCAATCTTATTAATTTTGTCTTCTTAAATGAAATTAAAACTCAATCTAGTGTGTTACCTTCAAGTTTATAATATTATCTGTGAACCTATTTCCTACGAAATATAAGATTTACAATGTGGCGATTGGTAAGTTAACAACGTGAAAGTACTTTATCCTCGTAGTACATGTCTAGATTGTATTTTAATCGATTTGCAGCATAAAATAAAAACCGTACAAAATTTTTAAAATTATATTTTTTAATATCTTGCGATTAAATTAAAACTTAAATTTCGTTTAATTCACTACACTACATATACATCCGGGGTCGGGAACATGGCAGGGATATTAGAACTGCTTGCTACAGAATACGCTTGAGATCTACACTAAAGGAAATGGTAGTAAGTTTTAAATGAGAAAAAATATTAAATATTAGTTAACAGTTTATATTTATGGATATAGAGATAGAGAGAAAAACTAACTAACCCTGTAATTTAACCCAACAGCCCTTTACTTTAACTTTATCCACAAACGTTAAAATTAGTCCACATCTGTCTTAACCAGATCTTAAAATGTTCAGCTACGTGCCTGCGTTTTCTACGCCGAGCTGCCCCTGATTGAACCTATACGGTACAATGTAAGCGCCGCGCCATGTTAAATATGAGAATAAATTATTTATCTCAAGGATTTTTTCCCCCAAAGTTGATTGGTAACCGTGGATTCGCATGTAATTTGCAAAATTAAAAAGTCTACAAGTAAAAGAAGTTACGATTCTGTATAAGGTAAATCTCAAATATATTGTTAAAATAAAATTAGATAATATATCTAAAGCCATATTATGTGAGTTGTCTATGGCTAAGAGGAATTAAGCGAGCATAATAATTAACTACTTACCCTTTTATAGTGTACATGTGGCAATATTTCTAATGCTGTAGAGTAAATTCTATTTTTGAATTACACAGGTTGAATATGGGGAGAAAAACATTAAACGACCCATGTATTCCATAGATAGCCATATTAGAACTTTAAATAAAAATAATTGAAATCAGAGAAGAGAAGAGATATTACTCTCTGAAAACAATTAGCTATACAAGACGTCAGTCTACTAGTTCGCAATAGTGTGAAGATCCCACCAGCACAGCACATAATTACTGCAACAGCATTACACATTTCCGTGTAACCATTAAAGTGTCCAAATTACATTGCAGTGAGGTTTATGTCGTGTTGTTCAGCACTCACAGAGTGTGGGTATGAAGCTCCAATCGGGTTCAATGTTACTCCCGTACGTAGCTTCAAGTGGCAGAATGTTGAATACGAATGTATAGGCTGAGCCGTGAATGTAATTACAGGACCTACAGTTGGCTGAATCTGTACACTTTATTGAAAGGGTTGCCAGCTACAAAGTGGTATTCACTGATTGTATTCTCCTGCTGGCAATGTACCACCCTTACAATGGGACATTTGTGTGTCGTGGACCTTTACTGACATTCCGTGAATGAAAAAATATCACAGGACATTGCGGTAACTAATAGAGTTCTCAAGTGACACAAGCTGTTGAGAATGACGAAGCAATAGAGTGAACTGCGTACATCGTAAATCAGTGGTGAAACCATTAAGAAAAGTAAAATATTATCTCACAGCCATTTCATAATATTATTGAATCAGATTCTCAATAACAAGGACCATGCCAGATCATATTAGCTTTCCACGTTTTATAGAAAGGAATATAATAGAATATGATTCCCACTTAACTTTAAATCCAGAACTTTCTTCCTGGTACAATGTTTTATTGAAACTTTTTATAAATTTAGTTCTAAAGTGGTCACGTTGTGTAAAGTCTTAAAAACAAGATATGATACACTGAGGGTAAGTAAAACTCTTATTTCACCTGTTTGAGCTTTGATTTGCAAGGAGGGTAACGTTATTTCATTTAATTGTTTTTAATAACAGTATTTACCAATAGAATTGAATTTTGTATTAATTTAGGAACTTTCTGGTTTGTAAAATATAAAAAACATATATTTTGTCACACAATAATGACATACACGTTCTTCAAACCAAATCCTCTTTGAACTTACAAGCAATATGCATGCTAACCACCTGTACCAACGATCGTAGGAACAACCTTTTTCTTATAGAGAATAATGTCAAATATTAGTGTTATTTTTCGTTATTATGTAAAAACCACAAACCTTATTTGTAAAATTTGGTTATTCACGAATTTATTAGTTGTTTTTATTAAATAAGGAATTGATGTGCCTTCAAAATCACATTTATTGCTACAGATTAGCGCAGCAGTCAAACGTTTGTGAATACAAAAAAGATATTAGGCTTTACACTTTATACAACGATTTGCTGGCACTTAAAATAAGAACATGTGGACTGTCTCTCATTGTTGATAAACACTAGAGGCAGAACAACCATTATGTTTAGCACAAAAAACATAAACATAAACAACAAATACAAATACATTAGTTTAAAATAAGATAGCATTTTTGTAAAACCTTTCTCTTTACGTTTACATGTAAAACCGTGTTTTAACGTGGCCATTATTACAACTTATGGATTCTATCTCTCATTTAGTTAGAATTTCACTGAAAAGGCAAACTAAAATACCCTTTGAATAATAAATCATATTTCTTTCAGCTAACATTTCTCTGATATTATCGTTAGTGAAACCTGTTCTTTTTAGACTAGTAGGCGTTTGCAAATAAAAAGGGCTGCTACTCTCAAACAATGCTCAATTCTGGAAACGAATCAATTTAATTCAGATTGAAATGTATGTCTACTTCGCTGAGAAAAGTTGGCCCTTTTAAAATCAGTACTCGAATGTTTTCATACATAAACTCCACAACTTTTTTGAAGTAAACGCATTGGTCTCAATAAATAATGGGGTACTCAGCGTTGGACCTTCGGAAAACATTGACCTAAATGTTCCATAATTTACTCCGAGCTAAACGCTGGTTAATAGTTAATAATTGGAAACCACCGATCTTGTTAAAGTAGACTATATGATTGATTTGATGTCTCTCAATACGATTTGAATAAGCTTCATATAAGTATGACATGACTAATCTAATGAATGTATTCAAGCACTAAAACACGTTGAAAAGAAAACAAAATCATATATAATTATGTAAATAAATATTATTAGATATAACCCATTTAAAAATCTAGTATGTTTTGGTTTTCCAATTATTATTTTTTGACAAACCTATATGAAATACACTAATTAGATCCATTAAACCCAACGTAAAATTATGAATAAATCTAATTCTCCTGTTGAAGTTTGACTGAGTACTAAGTATTACAACTTCGGGGCACGATACAAAGCACCGGAAACCCAACAGTGACATGGTCATTAGGGTTAGGCATTGTTCCTTACCCTATATGGATCTATGAATCCTCATTGACTTGAAACCACAACTCCAAACTTGGTAGTGGTTGGCTGAATAGGCTTAAATCTTGTATTTTACAGTATCCTCTGTTCCTATGTCATCATAGTAAGGGATGTTCTAGATTTTTAAAATTAGTAAACCAAAATGAAAGTTAATGTTTAATGTTTTTAAATAAACTATTTTAAAAAATCTAGCACACATTTTGAAACATTAATAAACATAGCAGTTAATCTTACCTTTTTTTAAAACACGTTTAAAAAAGTTTTAATATTTAGTTGATATAAAATTTTGCAGAATCTTGTATATGATACTGTAAGGTAGGAAATTAATTTAAGTTTGTATATTTAAAGTTTAAGATTGTTTAAATATACATTAGTCCTTTATGTATAGTTGGGATCTGTTCATGAGTCAATAACGATGTGAAAATGGAAGAGATAGAACCAAATTCATACCTGATATTTATGCCAATTGACTATTAGGCCTCAAGAAATTTTACTATTCTGGACACCTTTCTTAAGCTATGCTTCTCACCATAAAGTATTTGCACGTCTTACGTTTGAAGTTCTATATATACGGAAACGTGAACTACATTTTAGCATACTTGCAGAAACCAAACTAAAGTCGCATGTCCTTCTGAGTTAGGTGAGCTCTCGGTATTGGTAAGAAAACTTAAGAGAAAGAAAGTAAATGTCAAAAGTAAAAAAGCTCGTCTTAAAACCTGTCTAAAATATTTATACTTGTACCATAAAGTGCAGAAAATAATTACTATACTTCTAACTTCGAAGTTATAGTAAATAAATAAACTAATTCATTCATTTCTCAGTACGTTACGATGAATGATTTGAACGATTAAAATTAACCAAATACAAGTTTTGATCCGGTGGAATAGTAAACCAATAAAGAGAAACATATTTAATGAAGCTTTATATTTTATCATCGTTAAAACGTTAAGAGTGGCGTTATTTCCACTCTGTATAACGTATATTGCTACCGTTAAATCATATGAGAGGGAAGTTAAGACTAATAAAGAGAGCAAGTGTGTTTTGTTGTAAGCAATGTTTGTTTCAGACATTTCATTATCTTTTGTCCAGTTGACTGAGCATTTCTACGACCCACATCCGCCGGATATGTGCTTTAGCTGATTCTGTTGGAAACAATTGTGGAGTTCCTTGTTGTGTTGTTATTTGTTAGTAATATGAGTTATGGTTATCAAATATAGCTTCAAGCGGGTGTTTTCAAGTTATTAGGAAATATTTCACATTGATATATACTGGATAAATAAGATTCGTCATAAAGTAGAAATGTATAAAAATTATCTTAAAATAAAACCAAATCGAAAAGGTTATATACCTATTTGAAGCGGCTATGATTCTATCAAACTTATCTTTATTTTTTCGATAACTAGCCTGTATATTCTTATATACAACATAAGATTTAAAACACTAAACTGATCGTTTTATGACTTATTAGTTGGATACATTATGAATGCCCCTTTATTTAACTGAAAAAGATAACTATAAACAATAATAATAACGAATATAAATATGAACTTGTATGACGTACACTTATATCAGCCCCGAAATCTTATATATAAATCTTTTATTCCTTTATAAGAATAAAAATCTGTATAGCTATATTTTAAATCTATTTACACTTAATGACAGAAACTTACAACATTAAATGTATGAAATAATATACAATATGTGTATATTATATATTATATAAGATTATAAACCATGCTTGTTACTTAAAGAGGTGTTAAAGTACTGTCTTAAAGTCTGAGATTAATCTGTCTAACAAACATATTTATATTTAAAGATTATATGGAAGATTTAAGTCTTTATATTTTAGTTATCTTTTAAAGTAGGTTTTGTTACCTCACAAAACAATCTTAGACTTTCCCTTCCGTGATGGGTAAAGTAAAAGTAATCGCTGCCTCATCGCTATATCTTGATGGGCTCACTTAGGTTAAAGGCAAGTAAATAATTTTTTTTATACTAAAACTTTTAAATTAAATAATGTACTAAAAAATAATTACTTCAACATAATTCCTTTGTATTTAAATGGTAATGAGACAATTGAAACTGTATTTAGAAGTTTGATACGCATCAACGTACTAAAATCAATAATTATAAATTGTTATCTAAATAAAGATATATTGTATACATACACAAATTTATTTTGAACAAATTAGTGAATTAATAACTTTGTATGCAATACTGTTAACTGGTCATGTTCATCATACTTGTATTATGATTATTAAAAGTAATCCAATCTAATCGAAAACAAATTGGTCTCTTATTATAATAGCAGACACCCAAAACTTCACAACCAATTTACTGCAGAACACAAATAACCCTACTTAAAAACATGGCTGACTCCTGTGATAAGTGATGATCACTGGACGATCACCAAGCTCAACATTCATTTTCGAACAGATTTAAGTTGAAAGAGCAGTATTTTGAGGCAAAGAACTCGGGGAGTAAAATGGTTTTTATAACTATAAAAAGGAATTACTCGTACTCTTGGTATTTGTTATTCAAATGTATTTGTAAACCTGATACAGTATTATATACCTGCATGCCCTTGCTTTCCAATGTCTGATCGCTATATCATGTCGTTTTCTAGGTTCAGTTTAGGAGTTATATACATTTTTATATGCCTGAGCAGTATCATATATCTGTGTTCTGCATCGTTTTTTGATTTAATTTACAAAGGCCACGGGCCTTTCGTTTTGTGTCTAGCCACTTTCGCTGCATAATATAAATATGCCTTCCCACAATGTCAAAGGAAACTATTTTCCAATATGCAACATACAATAATGGTTAGAATTTGTCACTGCTGGCATATATAGTAAAAGTTAGATAATACTACTGTCATAATTACTAGCTGCAACTAGGATGGATGGAATTCTTCCGTGCATTTACAGTTTATTTTGAAATACATATTCTGTAACAAGTAGTATTGTTGAATATAAATATGTAGGCTACATACATACCCTCATAT
>NW_025789190.1:0-8209 GCF_021130785.1 Homalodisca vitripennis
TAGACCTATAATGTTTTGAAAACAATGTATTTATTTAAATTTTTATAAGAAAAAACCTTATTTTAAGATAAAAACATACTTCTTTATTAAACTCTACACAAACAACATTTTATTTTAAAAATAGGTTTTAAAACAAAGGAACCTATGTAATAGCACATCGATATGACTATTTGAAACAGAAAAGGCTAACATCTAACACGATTAAAACTTAAAGTATTATTTTTTAAACTCCTAAATATAGAGGTTGTCCTACAACGGGTGACCGGAATTATAGTCTGGGGTTCAGGGCAAAAAATAAAAAAAAAACATCAAATAAATAATATGTAGGTATTTAAGTACTTGACTTTATATTTGTAGGTGTTTTAATAACATTTTAAAGGTCAGCTTATTTTCACTGAAATACTTTATACATATTGTGAGCATTGTTATATATCTATTGCGCATTAAATTCTCGAACATGCTGCAGAAGACAGACAAACCATACAACAAACAAGTTGGAAAATAAAAAGGTACAGCCTGAACTTCTTCTTGTAGAAATTAATTCTAATGCAAAATCAAATAATGTCTTCAAATAAATCTCGACAATAATTGTAAATGTTACATTCTTTGCATTTTTTCATTACGTTTCTATATCAGTATTTAATTTAATAAAAAAGTACAGTCCAAGTAACTATAACAGGGTCTCGCTTAGGGATATTTAGGATTCATGTAATATGTCACAGGTCTTATTCTTTTTAGACGTATTAAATTTGTTTACAAATTTTTTTATTCTGCTACTTTATCCTTGCCATCAAATTTACCCAAAAACACCAATGTAAATATATGGTAACGCTCAGCAAAATCGCATAAAGTGACACGAATTTTATTATAATCAAACTCAATGTTGCTCGTATATAAATTAAGCTTAAAGCCCAATTTTAAGACTATAAGTCAGTTCGCTTACGAGGAACGAGATATCGTGCAAAAAGGCTGACAGATAGACTGAAAAAATGAAAATTTTCCCCAGCCTCTCGAGTACTAGGGGCGGTAAAACTCAGGCAATAATTGAAGAATGTTAATCCCAAAAATCTAATGGTACCAAATTTTAAGATAGTCTGTGCAGACCACCCTGCATAGGAAGTAATACATAGAAAGCACCCTTTCTTTTTGAAATAGGCTTGAAATCATTTAACGAAACAAACTATACAGTTTAGTCTTTAAAACAATAACTTTAAAGGAAAAATGTAAAAAATAAATTTAAAAAAGTGTATATATATATATATATATTATATATACATTAATAAATATTTATATTTATGTATCTATATTCATAGGGAATTTTATGACCTACACACTTTTACGAGTTTTAAATCCTTATAAAAAAATTTCATTTCAAGAATTTATTTCTTACTGGAGTGAAAGTTAAAATATTAACAATTTTAAACTCAGTTTGAACCGAAGTTTAATAAACCTGTTTAAAAGAGCTTCTTGCCTGCTCAGTCAGGAGCGGTCCCCTCGTATATTCCTTTCTATTAGTGAGTAATTTAGAATTAAACTTGCACCCAGATCCTTTGGAAAATTCAACAGATTTAGTCCTAAATTGCGTTAGATCTTTTACTATCCGCTTCTTACAACTTTAATTCAACAATCAGGAACATCATTATCACTCTAAAATAAACTTACAGCAAGTTGTAACAATCAATCTTATGAAGTGTGAAGATAGAAGATTAGTTCTTTTTGTATTTATAAAATAGAATATTCTTAGTGTTCTTTTATTTAAAAAAACAACGACGCTAGTTTTACTTTTAAGGAATAAAGTGCAGTCCATGTCTTTTTATAGTGTCCTACGTAATTTCATAAAAAAATCATAGTAAATTAAATCATGTTTTTGAAGATAAATTAAATATCTCGGTCTTACAGTTTATAATTCCTTGCTTTAGTCAGAAGAACGGGAATTTCACATGTAGTTGTTTCAAAATCAAATTCATATTCAAATTTCAGAAACGTTTTAATCAGAAAACATAATACAGATCATGCAAGTTTTATTATCAATTTAATCCCCTCAAGCTTAGCTATTTTGAGGGGAAAATCAACATTTAAATTACATAATATTTTATTTTTACCTATTGCTTACATTTTAAAAACATTTATATAACAGTAATTGAATATTTTATGATTAGAACATACATATTTACTTAAATCAATGGAAAAGATATAGAGTATTTTAAACAGTTAAAACTGTGTATGTGTGCGTGTAGTGTTTATTTAAAAATGGATGGTTCATGTTTTTATGATTGTGGTATTGGCGTGATTATCAATACAGTGCTTGTGCGGTGGGATTTTTCGTTTGTTTGCGTGAGAGAGGTTGGTACAGCAACTCACTTGCAGTCTTTCCTTGATCATGATGACGTTTGAAACTTTTTTTGTTGACTGACAGAATTAGATTGCATGCTGTTTGTGTTTTATGTTGCCTAATCTGTTGTTTAATTTATGTTGAAAGATGTTTTATGTTATTCAATGTTTATAATAAGTATTTTTGAGTGTTTATACATGTTTGTTTAAACCGTGTTGAAATAAATCACATGGTGATATGTTTTAAAAGTGTCAAAATCTGTCCTTACTCTGGTCTACCTGTAAGTGTATGTGAGAAAAACCCCGGTAGTGTTAATATTACCCCCATTGTGGCTTTATTATTTTGTGTTCGTGTGATACATTTACCTAATCCTTATGAGATAATGGTAAGTAAACTATATTATAAATAACACTCACAATATATAATAACTATTACTAAAAATATAACACACTATATATAATATCTAATAACTAGAATATATACTAATAATAATATGATAAATAACAATAAATTCATTTAATGGAAAAATATAGTTTAGTGAAAAAATAAATAACTATATAACTAATATTATAACTAATATAATATATTTATATTAGAGAAAATATATCTATATTAATTCTAATAATTAAATATATAGTACTAATCCTTTCTTTCCTTCAATGCTACTTAAATGCGTAAGCCTTTATAGTTGTTGCTTGTATAGAGAGAAGATGATTTTTTAACTAGATTTTTGAATTTATTTACTACAAAGTTTCGTTCAAAATTTCTTCAGGTAAACGCATTTAAAAGCATTGGTATCCTAGTTTGCAAAGTACATTTTCCATAACTATTTGCATATCTATTTACAACATATATTCTCCTTCATAAATTATAGTCTACATTTTCTAGTATCCTATATTCTTCATTTAGAAAAGTTCCTGTTTATATCTATATTACTTTGCAAGATTATCAAACACTCAAAATTCCCAACAGTCTAAGGTTCAATGCAAGGGAACAACACTTCATAATATCCTACATAATACCTTTCTTATGTGGATCATTTTATAATTCTGGAGCCTGATAGTAGACAGATCTGCCTTATACAAACAGAAGATTGGCACTAGACTAAAGTATATTACCTCTCTTTGTAGCCACTGGAAAATAATCAGTAATTTTAGTACATTTGTACAGAACCATATTTAACAAATCATTTATAATAGGTTACATGCGATTCAAACTTCATATTTACTGTCCAAAAGTATACCAAGATGTTTGATAGTTTGATTAAAAATTAGATTTTGACAGCTGCATTGATCTCTACCAGTTTATTGATTCTAAAACATTTATTAAGAATGACATAAAATGTTGACCATTATTGTTTCTGTATAGTGTTTCTTGGAGTTTTGAATATTATTGCTTTCTGTTTTTTGAGAATTTAAGTTTTATTGAATTATTAAAAAAATACCTATTACTCACCAAATCAAGATCCTGTTGCCATAATATTTAGGGCTATATTTAAGTTCTTTATTAATTACTATAGAATATATTATCATCGGCATACTGAAGTATTTTACCTTTTAATTTTAAACTTGCTAAAACATTTACATAAATGTTAAATAAAATTGGACGATAGGATTCCTCCTTGTATCAGACCAAAATTTTTGTTCATATCCACTACTGACAAATTGCCCTATACTATCAAACAACTTTCAATCTTTAAAATAATCTTTAAACAATTCTAATAGATGACCTCTTATTCCTATATTTTTTCTAATTTATTTAACAAAAATGGTAAAGATCAACAAGGTCAAAGGCCTTTGAAATATCAGTTGCTACTACTACTGCCAGTACATACTTTTTTTTCAATTTAGTGATTTGTGTTAATTTCATTGGTTAAACATTCCTACAAAATCTATAGTTGATCTGTTTGGCATAAATCCATATTGAGAATTTAATAATTACTGAAGTTATTTACTAGGTATTTTTTTTAGCTGTTCACAAATATAGTGTTCTAGGAATCTTTGTTTATTACTGAAATTGAAACCGATAGGCCTATAACATTGTAACATCCTTTTTTACTACCGCTCTTATGATTTGGCCTCAAATAATGTTTTTTTCATGTCAATAGTATTTTTAACCATTCTTAACAATACTTTTCCACCAAATGTAAACAAAAAAGGCTGCAGATATACAAAATTGTTCTTTATATCTTTTGGTCTAATTTGGTCCTGGACCTGGTTGCGATTGGGCATTTAATTTATTAATTACTTTAATTAACATATTTTCATTTATTGGTTGAAAATACATACTTTGAGTTAATCCAAATGTCAAATGGATTCCGTCATGAAAGTCTTGTATAATATCAAATTTGCTATCAGTCATTTTCATTGCTTAATACTTTCAACTGATGTATTGAAAAAATCTTCAAAGTCATCAGCCTTATTTATTACATCTGCTACACTATCTAGACTAAAACTATTTTTTATATTTTCATAAACTGACGGTTTTTTTCTTTTTATTAACAACACTATTAATTATATCCCAAGTTTTTCTACTGTTTTTCATATTTTTCTTAATTATTTTAGAATAATAATTTTGCTTTACAATTCTAATTCTGTTTGTTAAATTATTTCTGGCATTTTTAAATAGCCTCATATAATGTATGTTATAACCTATCTCGTTTCCATTGTGTCCATAAATACTTTTATAGTCTATTAGAGCTCTAAGTTCATTATTCATCCAAGGGTTGACTCTTTGGGTTTTTTTTTCTATTTGATACCTCTCTAGTAGCCATTGCATAGATTGTATTGAACTTATGAACGTGTTTGATAAATGAGCTCGGTATCTCTAATTGCTATAATAGATAACCAATCTTCACCTCGAATACCTTCATTGACTAGTCTATCTTTTATGATGACGTTTATTAATTTCTATTGTATTACAAACACTACTATTTAAGTTATAATTTTTAAGACTAATTGTTAATCCTGTCCAGTAATGATCTGATAGTTTTTCTTCTACTATAAATGCTGTATATTCTTTAGCTATGGTTCTAATATTGATATGGTCTAGGCAAGTTGCTACTAAATTATTACCATAAAATTCTACCCTTGTGGGTTCTTGGGAAATTTTATTTAACGTTTTTATTTTGTATAAAGGACATTTAAATATTCTTCAGATCCATACATGCCCGTTAAATAACATATATTGATATTCTCCAGCCATAAATAGGTGTTTAGCTCTAGTGACTAGATTTGATGTGAAAATATTTCCAATTCCTCATTAAAATTATTAACATTTTAACTTGGAGGTCATAAAAGCTCCTAAAATAACATATTCTTTTTTGTAACTTAATTGTATAACAAGGAACTCTGTTGAATTGAAATGGAATTCTAATGTTATATCTTTTTATTTGGGAATTCTTCTTTAGTAAAAAACCATAATTCCCCCACCTCTAAAGACCCGTAGGCCTACATTTAGCTACTGAATTGAAACCTGGCAGATTGTAAAAATTACTTTCTTCCTGAGTTACATTAATTTCTGTAAGTACTATGACATCCACAGAATCTAAGGTGTTGCACAAAAATTAAAATTAAACTGTCCCAATGTTTTCGCAAACATCTAATATTTGTACTTATTAAATTTAGTTTTGATTCTGTTTGTAAACTATTTTTATTTAATAAATTTGATGCATCTTTCCAATCAGATATTACATTAAAGTTCCCGTGAATATTCAAATCGATTTCTTCTAAATCAATTGTTGATATTGGTTAATGTGACGTTGAAATTTAGGCTGTTTGAATTTTTATTTTTTTGTTAGTGTGAGGGGTCATTACTTTTTGTGCAACCGCTTATCCTACCTTTTCCAGATCTGATTCCGTAAGAATTCGAAAGCTTTTGACTGGTTGTCTTTTTTCAACATAATTCTATTTCCATTTAGCCATATGTACTTAAACCCTAACCTATCCTTCACTTCTTTGGTTTGTTTCATTAGTTCTGAGAAATAGGGAGTTAGATGATCATTGAAGTATATTGCCCTTTCTGGATGAGAATTTCCTATTAGTTTTGTACTTGGCCTAAACTTACGTGCACTACGGACTACTGTGTCTCTAATGGCTCTAGTCGTACACTGCACTATGATCGGCGGCCGGCGAGTGTGCTGAAGGTAGTCTGTGCGCTGTGATGTCTTCTTTCTGAGCTCGATATTCATGGCCTGGAGCAATCCTGTGATCTTCACTGGGACGTCTTCTTTGTCGTCTTGAGGAATACTGGTCACAATAAAATTTCTACTCCGCCCATACTGTTTCTCCATTTCCATTTCCATTTTCAAATCCCGCATCTGATTCTTCAACTTCACAGACTCTTCTTCCATCTCCTTGACTCGGTCTATGATGTTAGTCATAGTTGCCTCTAACTTACTAATCATTTCAATTATACTATCGACTATTGAGGCAATTTTATTCTCTTGCCTCAGGAACATTTTATCCAACAGCTTTTTCAAGGCTATGTAAGTAGGATCATCACTTTCAATTTCTTCGTCTGTCAACTCTACACTTTCTGTACATTTTTACTTATAGGTCTGCACTTCAAACATTCCCACTCAGACCTATACTTTACAGTCTTAGCCTTCCAAGACGTTTTGGTTAGCCCTGCACAGGTGTAGTGCAATTCCGCCTTACATTTACCACATGTAACTTTATCTCCATCACCTGATATTGACTTTTTAACAGCTTCCACAAAACATCTTTACGTTATTAAGACGTATGACTGACAATTAATATGTTTTTATTGTTTGATTAGTAATGAAGACTGTAATGTCTAACCTCAATCTTATAACCTCAAAAGGTACCAGAGAAAAACTTTCTTCTACTATCAATGTAGACGTATTTCTAAGTACAAACCTTTTACTATATTTATAAAACAGATCCTTTCACACCATATTAAAATGTTTTACTTCATAAATTATGTATAGTTACAAAAATTTCAATGAAATAGTAAGCAGCACTGAAAACGTATGTGAATAGGTGAACTGCCATAGAGGTATTATGAATTATTTATTGATTTATATTATTGAATTATTATGAATTATTATAATTTCCTGTTTATATCGAAATATGATACTGGGGGTGGACTACTAGCATGATTTGCACACCATTGATTTGTGACGGTCAAGGTTAGGATGTTAATACACTCCTAACACTTTTAAATAATTACAAACCATACAAGACTAAAATAGTCCAAATTGACTAAAGAGCCCAACAGGTAGTGATGTAAACTATGATCTGAACTGCTGATAAGTAAAACCAATCCTCAGTTCCCATAATAAAATAAGCTATATTTATTTACTAATGTTAGACAACTGCAAAGTAAACCAAAATCTAAATGGGGTGTACTTTTTGAGAGAAGACACAACAAATATTTTAAGAGACGAGGTCTACAATTAAACAGAAGAGAAAGATTTTGAGGACCATTTCCAAGTGGTATGCTGTACAGTGCAGGCCATTTTCGTTCTAAGGACCACCGTTATTCGAGCTGTAATGGTTGCAAGCGGTCCACCAAGCTAATATAAAATAAATTTCGTCGGATTGGAAAAATACTTTATATTTTGTATTACTTTTACTACAACCATACATTCAACGCCCTCTTTTATAATTTGCCTAATTTCTTACTTGTATGTTTTCCATCCATTATAAAAATTTTTTTTGAAGTTCCTAAAGTAAACTGTTTATTTGAAACCATATCATGTCACAACTTACTTAGAATAAAGGATTAAATTGATTATAATTTTTTTTGTCTATGTAGTTTCTTTTTACAAAACTACTCTTAACAAATACCACACATTTTGGGAATTTACTCATCAAAAAATAATGGTATTCTTTAATATACATTTATCTAAAT
>NW_025789191.1:0-8280 GCF_021130785.1 Homalodisca vitripennis
GTTTGTAATATCCGGTAACAGTTATGAATAAACATATTTCTCCTATTAACCGGTTTCACTAAACTATGAAATATTACAAGAGATGTGTTTCCGGAAATAACTTGCTAAATTTTTAAAAGGTCCCAGGTAAAACTTTAATTTTCATTTTTCTAAATAATATAGAATATAAAGAACGTAAACATATAGCATTCTTTGCTCAAATAATAGATTATGTTGAAAATCTTTAAAATTTATAAAATTCTGAAAATGGAAATAACGTTTCGATGTTAATTTTTTGAACCAAAGTGTGAGATTTGCAATAATTTTAGTGGAATATAGTTAAAATAGTTAAAAGTGGAACGAAACCGTAAAACTGTTATATAATATATGTACAAATATGTCGTTCAGTCATATGTATAAATACATATATGTCGTTCAGTTTTATGTATATATACATATGACTGAACGACATATTCGTACACATATATAATGACCTATTTCTCCTATTACCCCCTCCAAGAATCGTTCTGTCTCCCTAACTTCTAATTATTTAGCAATATTTTTATAAGTTAACTATATTAGTGTTGTTATAGGCAACATATTAATTGTTTTACTTTAAATGTTTTTGTATTTATATTGTTTTCTAGAGTGTATAAAAAAATCATTCATGCAATAAACCTGCTGTGTTACTTCTGTCGCTCCTTTATCCAACAACAGTTTCTTAGTGATATCATTACCCTAATATTTTTGCAGCGATATTAGTTGGTAAAAATATTATAAGAATGTCAATATATTACAGAAATAATAATTGAGAGTAAACATTTAATACCAACAGACTCGGGTCCAAATCGATTAATAGCCTAATAGTACAGATTTGAAAAAATACTAATAATTTTAAATAATACAATGTAAATGATTACAATAATGCAAGAATACAGAAGTATTCAATTCGAACTATTCAAACTTATTTCTTTTTCACACTAAATAAAAAATAAATAAATTAAAATAGACTTAATGAAACAAACAGACTTTGAGCATCTTAAATTATGTCTGCAAATTACCTGAAAAGTAATGACTTCCTAATTTTCGCAATATCAACATAATTAATTTGATATTACTAATAAATTAATTGTTATGGAACAGAGAGTGAGCTTAAGCAAGTGCAGCTATCTTCAAACGTTACAGCGTAAACCTATTTGCTTCTTGCTAAATACAGAACACTCACCTGAGTATATACAGCTACGTGGACCGAATAGATAGGTGGTACTGTATTTTCAATTACCGAATCATACCAGTTGATTGATCTATCTAATTTGTTTATTAATAACGTAATTGCCACAATGAAAAAAAAAAAATCTTTGAACACTGAGTAAAAATTCAATTTAGTTTTAATACAGCACGACTAACAGTGTAACTGTGAACATGCGACGGAGATACATAGCTCTTTGCAATACAATCAAATTTTAATTGGTGTCTTCCCGTATTATGTTTTTTAAAACAGAATCTGTAATACTTCAAGTTTCTTATATGTAAACGACTGTTCGATACGCAGAAATGTTAAAACAGACATTGCTTCTTATTAGTGTATGCTATGTTAATGGTAGAGACAGCCCTTTTATAAAGACAGGTTTGCGTTGTGTAGACTGGGTGAGGATAGCAGTTACATATTTTAATTGTACAGGTAAAAATAAAATTTTACATCAACAATATTTATTTTTCCTTTTATCCCCAGAACCCGGTAGAGCCACATATGGTCAATTTAAATTTTTAGATAACATCTCCCCATTTGGTGACCCAACAAATTAAGAGAAAAGAAAAAGAACATAGTAGTAGTTTTTACAGAAGAATAAGTGGAAATTTTAAATCTGGAATTTTAAAATTTTGTAAATAAATCATAAACATACCTCTTCCGAACCAAATTTCTTATAATGTTGAATGGTGGAAAAGTATCTACAACTACAAAAGTTTTTGTTACAAAACCCTGATAAATTAAATCTTTCGTTTTTTAATACAATTGTGTAGTTCTTTTACAAATAAATCCAAAACATAAGGATAATTTAATTACTCTAAATTTGCCTTGCATAATGATTGTATATGATGAGACTATGGGTTAAAATGGTATTCCATAAATGTTTTTTAAATTGTCAACCAGTATAGAAACATGAGAAAACTTAAGATGAACTAAATTAATATAGTGTATATCAAAATTACCCTAAATGTATTTCTATTTTAGTCGATTCAATTTTAAATTAAGGAAAATATGCATTTATCTCGACTTAATAGCCCGGCCAAGCTAAAAAACACATTAAGTATATGCCCCACAAGAGCAAATGTTAACCCTTAATCATCTTTACGCCCTTTCCTTTTCGGCTGTACAATTATGCTAGTGATATCGTAATTAAAAAAAATATCATTAAATCCTTGCCCAAACGCGTAAAATGTTGTTTACTATTTCAGAATTAACGCGTATGGAGTATTAATTTTTAAGCAAAAACTGCTTTTTATTAATCAACCTCCACGAAGTAAAACATGCGTAAAAACTAAAAAACTCTTTTTGGAATGCATGTTAATAATTGTCTATAAAATCAAACCAGCTAAGTAAAAAATGTTGAAGTTCCAAAATTGTTCTTATCGATTAAAATCATGAAGGTCGCTCAAGTTTACCTACGGCGATGGTATTTCAATTATGACGTTCTTTAATTTCACGGCTGGTTGACGTTGCTTCTACCTGGATTACCGTTAGTAAAAAACATTTAAGATATTTTCACTACAACATTAATTTTACATTTATAGTTATTACAAACAAAATATTGGTTTATCCCCACAAGTAATTTCTGTATGCTTTTTCGCAGCCAACTCTGTATGCAAGTTATAGGAGAAATATAAATAGAACACAATAAACTAATTTCCATATTTCTTACTACGCAAAAAAGTCAGTTCTTAAGAAATCCTGACTTCAACTTGATAGCGCCATTAAAGTAGTCACGCAGAACCATATAACTGGACCTGCGAGATAATCTACAACTAATCTTCGAGGTCCGAGATAGTTATAGACCAGTAGTTTTATCTCGTCACTCACTATGTCTAGGAAGGGGGGCCTACAAACCTTTGTGGGCTTCAGATATCTATACTCATCTGAAAGTGGACTTGAACCATGTAGCACAGGGACAGGACACCTACGGCAGTTGTGGAACCCTGAACAAATATCTGGTTGCCGGAACCATTTTTTGCAATAGTCGTCGTTAAATATGTTTTTTAATAAATTAACTCGTGTAAAGAATCACAGCATTAACTGATGCGTTTACATAATCATGTGAACACCTCAACAGGTTAAATTGAAATAGAATTAGAGACGCTGAAAAAAAACAATCGATTGCTGATGTTTTTAATAATAATAATTAAGAAATGTATTTACTAATATTTTTTCCGGATATAATAGTTTTTGCTCAGTAGGATGAGGATTTTAAGTCAATTTATAAAAGCTTTTTCTCGAGATACTCTTGCCCACATAATGTATTCCCATTATTGTTTATTGCGTTAGGTTTCATAGCGGTGTTGCAATATAAAATGTTTCGGTGACATAGGGAGGGTACTATTACGCTAGAGCGGCGAGCTGTAAATCAAACGCCGTCGCCGTTTTAACATTGACTTTCCACTCTTCTTCTTTTTTGCTTCCCCCCCTACCCGGAAAAAAAATAACATAAGTTTCCCCATACGTTGAAATCACGAAGGATTCAGTTCGTTGTTTGTTTGGGAAAACAAATGTTATGTTAATATTGCTACTATGACTGTCATTAAATTATAAAAATATCAACTCAAAGTGAGCAATTAAAATAGTCCTTCCGGGCCAGTTTGTAGATAGTAGGTAGATTTTTGAAACATCTGAACCATTAATATTGTTTATTTTATAAAGACAGGATTCCAAAGAAATTTATACAAAAACAATTTTTCTCCTATGAAAAAAATAAATAATATCTGACAAAATAAACCATTGAAATAGATCCCAATTTGATTTTAAAATATCATAAATATCTCGAAGCTTCCTGCAAACAACACTTCAAGTAGATTGGTCCAGTTCGTTTTCGAGAGTAACGTCCGGACACAGACATAATGAAATGAACATTTTCCAGCCCTTCAAGTGATAGGCTTAGCTAACAGCTCAGCAAATTATTGAATCGTGACATGTTTTGAAAAAGTCATGTCTTTGTGCCTTTATGCGTAAACCTGAGTAGATTTTGTCCTTACATTATCTTTGAAAATTGTTATTGAGACGTAAATTGACTGTCAGTATCATTTAGCACCAAACTCCTAAATCTAATAATTTTTAAAGAAATGTTTAGAAATCATACTCCATCTCATTTTAAAAGCTAGATAACAAATACGGTCGATATACATGCCAAATCGCTA
Organism: Homalodisca vitripennis; assembly: GCF_021130785.1. Lineage (NCBI taxonomy): Eukaryota > Metazoa > Arthropoda > Insecta > Hemiptera > Cicadellidae > Homalodisca > Homalodisca vitripennis. Next base: position 4,387 of record NW_025789191.1, read on the forward strand.
TCCTCCATGTTTTTAAATTTTATGTATGTAAATACTTTCAATTCTACATAAAAGTTAGATTTCCAAATGTGTTGTTTATTACTTTATTATTAATGGTTCCAACACGAAGATTGAAAAATTATATTTCTTTAATATACATGGTATATGCTTACTTCCAATTCAAAAAATATTCCAGAACACCGTTTTTATTAATCATATTTTAAGCTGCAGACCTACGACAACTCCTTTACATTGGTCCAAAATAGTTAAAAATGATACTGAAATCGGTTGGAGATATTCAATCAATAACAAAGAAACTAGAAGTAGTAAATTGCCTTGGAAAACCGAGGGTAAGTGATAATAATGGGGACGCTGCTTTAGCACCCCTCTGGAATAAGCACCCCCTCAGGCGTCTGACGTCACGGTAGGGGGTAGCATAATGCAGCGCCACTGACACGGACCAGACACTGAAATAGCACCGCCCCACTACAAGGGGATGCTAAATCAGCGCATGAACATGGGTCGATGCCCTGAATTAACATCCCCTCTGTTCCAATGTTTGCTTATTCAGCGCATGGACATGGCTCAGTCACTGAATTTAGCACCCCCTTAGCATTCCAAACCAGCAAAAAGAATATTATATATTTTACATATTCAATTTAATCATAAATATTATGATTGTTAACAGTGGAATTTTGGTGACGCTGCAACTTACAAGCTAACTATCCTACTATTTGTTTTTGGCAATTTCCGATACACGATTAAATAATAAAATAATCTAAATATGGCAACTCTTACACTTCAAATATTTCCATAGACATAATATTACATAATAATGTTCCGACTAACAATGCTAATAGACCGTAGCACTACTCCCTCATCACACGCCTTGTCATATTTGTGTAATAATTTTCACTCATGACTTTTGCTTTCTTAATTTTTTCTAAATATAACCTATTAAAATAATTAATTAAATCAAAATCCTTCATTTTATTCTATTTCAGTTTATTCTTTCAGTTAATACGATTTTGTAAATTTAATTAACGCACTGCTAAATATATATGTATATATATATATGTATATAATTTTTGTCAATAAACATTGAATCACAAAAAGTACTTGCTCCGCCGGGATATATATATATATATATATATATATAAATAGTATATATATATCGTATATATATAAACATAAAATTCTCTACGCACAGATCATATAAAGCCCATGTAGGCTCTTTTCCCTTTACGTTTTTTAATTACGAGTATACAGTAATTAGAAGACAAACAAAAACTAAGCTGATAAATGCTGCTGCACTTGTTTTACTTTTAATTAGCTGTCTTAATTTAGATGTATGGGATTCATTCTTTTGAGATATACAGAGTGAGTTTTATGTACCGGCACAAACGTGGATATAATTTAAGTTAAACGGCCCGAGATATCTATGTGAAACCTTGCCCCTACCTATTATAAAATATTTTTTTAATATTTCAAGTTGTTGAAAAATTTTGCCCCCCTTTTCTAAAGGGGGGTAAAGGGGAGCCAAACTAAACATTTTCAAATACAAAACCCCAAGATCATGTGGACCCCTCATTTTAAAGAGGAAATAAAAAAATAAATCCAATAAATCCAAACTAGTAGTCCCCTCTACTATTATTTTAACAATATTTAATTACAAATTTTCAATTAAGTAAATCAAGTAAACATGTCTTTGTCCTTTTATCGTAACAAAGTCAACACTAACGCAAATGTCTAAAAACAGTTACCTAGTTTTTTAACACGTGTAGCAGGTGTTCAACCGTTCACCCTCGGCTGTTGACAGTGTGCTAGACGTGCTACATTAAAACAGGTACCTGTTTTTAGACATTTGCGATAGGGGTGACTTGTATTACGATAAAAATGTTTAGTTGCCCCTCTACTTAATTTGTAAATTTGTCATAAAATCAGTTAAAATAAACCGTAGATACCCTCAAGTTTGGTCATTATTGTATTTCCTTTTTTATTCCCTTTAAAATGAGGGTACACATGATAGTGGTATGTATTTGAAAATGTTTTAGGCTCTTGCCCCCCTTTGCCCCCCTTTAGAAAAGGAGGGCAAAATTTTCAACAACTTTGAAAAATTAAAAAAATAAGTTTATAATAGGTAGGGTCAAGGTTTACAACAATAGATATCTTCGGGCCGTTTTAAATTATATCCACGTGTGCCGGTACATAAAACGCACTCTGTAAGATTAGTTATTATTGTATATTAAGTTCTCTCATAACAAGTATAAAGAATCCTAATAAAAATACTATCCATGTGTTTTCCCTCTCGAATATAAGATATTTACCGCTGTCTCTACAGTTATACTTTTTTTGTGAAAGTAAAAAGCTATTTTTGAGTATAGAATTTTGGAATATTACGGAATGTAAAATGTAATTATGTTTTTATATAAATACACAATTAGACTAGTATCTATGCAGTGTCATTTTTATAGTGTACAGGTATTGAGTAACTCTGTGGCGTCCAATACCAATGGAAGATCTACTCATAGTCTAGATAAGGGTATTCACTGAGCATTAACAGTTTTCAAGGCATAATAATCCAATCGTGAAAACTCAATGAAACATGATTCTATATATAATTAAAACTATGTTGTTTGTATACGAATCCATAATTAAACTATATAATTCATTTAATAACTTCACGGAAATGGAGTGCGTTCTTTTTTATAGTTTAATTAACCTCAAATATAAAAACTAAAATTAATTTTTGTAAACAATTTAGGGTCCGAAATTTAGAACAAATAGTAACACTGTTTACACCGTATAGAATTGTTTTCTTTGCGGCATTTTTTTCATATTTAATTCTAATTACATTTCAAATTAAGGTTTTATGGAATGAAACAGATGAAGCATGAAAAGCATAGAAGCATGAAAATTCATGGACAAAAATCATGGAATGTCGCATTTAAATTAAAATTGGAATATTTTCCAATGACCATAATTTATTTCATCAGTAGTATGCAATTTTTTTAAAGACATAAAGGAGGTGTCTATGACTTACCAGTTATTCTACAAAAGTTCCGTACGAAGGGGCGGGTATCAGCTAGTAAACATATACAAACTTGAAACTCCTTTTTTTTGCCTTCACATCGTTGCTCGTTATATATCGGCCGTCTACCAAATATGAAATATTCAGAGTGAAATCAACCAGCAAATATCGATTGTAGGACTGTAGGTGCACACATAATTTTGACGAAGCTGACGAAACCCGTCCGTGCACTACCGACCCTACTGTCCAAAACTGATCTGGCCGGATCAAGTGGTCGAGTAATAATATCGATGTTATTCTCAGTTGTTATTCCTATATTAATACAGAACTTATTATGTATAGTGAATTTGTTTGATGAAATTTCGTAAAAAATATAAGAAGAAATCAAACAATGTTCGAGTGTACAGGCCCAAGGTGTGGCATATTATACTCTCTAGGTAACGAATAATTGCAGATTTTAAGAAGTTAAAAGGTAAAATATTTTAATAGCAACTATTTTGAAAGTATTAAAGATAACATCATAATCTATTTTTAGCCGCCATAAAATTTTGACCAAGACTTGGTAGGATGAAATTTATTAGGTTTTCCAAGATATTCAGTTTTTAACAACAACAAAAAAACGCACACTAACCGACAGAGGGGAAATTAAGCAATGTAGATCCATAATACTCAGTATATAAATGTATGTTTTGACCTAAGCAATAACGCTATTGAAAATACGGTAGTATATTTATTGCTACGTGTTTTAACATTGTTTTCAACGTTTTATTTTAATTATATCTGAACTCACTGATATGGATATAACTGAATGATATTGATTCTTGTAGATATAAAATAATATTTATATTGTTTGTCAAGTGTGTTTGAATTATACTATTTAGTTT
>NW_025789192.1:0-8609 GCF_021130785.1 Homalodisca vitripennis
AAAAGGTCGATTGTTTGTATAATAGGACACGTACTTCCCTGGACATTCGTTTTATTTTTAAAAAAGTAATCTGGTCAATATTTTTTTAAAAAGTAATACTTTATTTCGGGGATCATGCCGATTATGAAACCGACCAATCAACTGGGAGTGCTGACGGCCGAGCAGTGAAAAACGTCGGACTTTGGATCTGAGTTAGGGCAGCGCATGTTCAAATCCTGTATGTGACCTTTTTATCAGTACCCTCGACCTCGATTATATCGACCCCCCCCCTTATTATGTTTGATAAGATCCTTGCACAGATAAGTGTCCCATGAGGAGGGCTCAAATAATGCTTAAAATAAATTAGGATTTAAATAGAATAAAGGACATGTGCGCGCGCGCGCGCGTGTGTGTGTGTCGGACCTACCATGATTATATTTACCTAATTTATGTCATTATTCCTGAAATTGTTAAGTTCTTTTGAAGCTTGATCAAATGTGGAGTACTCCTGGGACTGATTATCTGGAGTTCATTATAAGATCTATAATTTATTAGTTTTAAATCCCATTTAAAACAAAACGTTACTCTAAAATAATCTTATGAATTGTTTTATACATTACTACAGTATAAAAAATCGCACTGCTAACTGCAAAATCTCTTTCGTCCATATTATGGCAGTGAATAAGTAAGAATGATAAGTCACTACTGCTACAGACAGACTGTTCACACCCCACCCCACACACACACACACACACACCAAACACACACACACACACACACACACACACACACACACACACACACACACACACACACACACACACACACACACACACACACACACACACACACACACACACACACACACACACACACACACACACACACACACACACACACACACACACACACACACACACACACACACACACACACACACACACTGCTACTGCACGTTTCAGTTCGAGCACGCGGCCGGAATATTGTTACGTTTTGACAGATAAATGTGTGTTTGTAAATTATCATACTTAACAAAGTTTGACTTAGTGCTGTATATATTATTATGCATGTACATAGATGGCTTTTCGTTAGAAATCGATTACATTCTAAGGTATGAACGAGGTCCGTGTGCGTTGCAGTTCGAGGACTTTAGCTGTGCGCGTGACCTGGAGTGTGTGGTGATGGGCGGGAGGGTGGCGGGGTAGCATTATGCGCTGCGTCCCGAAAACATTTCCTTTGACTCATGGTTAAAACCCTCCTTTCAGGAATCGTATTGGCCCAAATAACTCATCGCACTCGCCACAATCAGTCTGTTTGTGACAGTGCTGAGTGTAGCTTGTGCTTCGCTTTTACCGATAATGTCTGTTGAGTTAAAGGCAAAAGTCAAAAGCCTATTCATAGTCAGGCTCACGAAATTGTGAGTAATGTTTATACATTTATGACGGAAGAGGGCAGACCATCAAACTGTTTAAAATTTCGTTGTCAAAGGCTCGCCCAAAGAAATGCTGCAGCAATTGGAGTGTCAGAGCGGGAGTTTGTGATTAAAAATAAACAGTTAACTTAACAAGTTGAAGGTTAGTAACATGTGTGAGGCAAGTTTTACTACAACAAACAAAAAAACCGTCAACGACGTAGAGTAGTTGGACAATTTCCATGTTGAAGAACATCCGATTAGCCGACTGCAAAAACTTTTGAGGGAGGCGCTAAGGGCCAAAATATATTTCCAGGGTTTCGTGAGAAAAGTTTTCGGTGGGTTAGTAAAGGACCTGGAATTTACTTGGAGAAGGACGGCAAACAATAGGAAATTATTAATTGAAAAACCAAAAAATCCGGAGAGAAGAGGAAAACATTACTTGAGGTGCGTTGATGAAAAATACAGGTGGGTGCAAGGACGCCCCATAATTTATTTAGACGAATCTTATATTACTATCGTCTCACGTATCTAACCAAACTTGGTCAAATGGGCTCAAATGAAGGGATACAAGTGCCTGATTTACAAGGGCGAGAGACTTATAATTATCCCATGCGGATGGGAGAGAAAGGGTTCTTGCCCAATGCTTTTACATGTTGCGAAAAGCAAGCAACCATAGTGGAGACTACCACGACAACGTGAATGGGGACATTTTTATGAAGTGGATAAAGGAAAAAAGTGTTACCTAATTTAGAAACTAAATTTAGTACTAGCATTCGATAACGCGCCCTACCCTAACATACAAAACTGATAAAGCTCCTACTTCAAAAAGTAGGAAGCTAAGATATGAAGTTGTGGCTTTCAAAAAACGGAATACCATTCTGCGACGATATCCTTTTATCCTGAAACTCTACAAACTTGTGCAGCTATATAAACCAAGGGCATGTCCGGTACGCCTTGGACGAAACTGTTTCAACTACAGGGTCATGACATCTTACGACTTCCGCCCTAACACCCAGACCTCAATCCCATTGAGTTAATTTGGGCCGATGTCAACATCATGTGGTTATGAGAAATACATCTTTCACTATGTATCAAGCTAATGCATCTATTGCGAAGACAAGATATCAAGTATGGGCGCAGAAGAGTGTTCAGTAAAGTGCAAGCACGTAGTAGAGAAAAATCGAAAAGGGACTATTAGCAGCCGCAGAACCCCAGAGATTGGGACAATATTATAGGGAATCCCTTATTATATCAGTTGGTTTCGGATACAGACAGCAGTTGACAGTGACCCAGAAGAGGAGGACAACTTGATGTGGAATAATTGAAGAACTACAATGAAAAAAAACAATCCATTGTAAGTAACATTTGTTATTAGGAAAATTATATTCTAGCATTTAAATTAATTTAAAATATTATTGAAGTGGATTGTAAATTAAATAATTAGAGAGAATACCAAATAATAACATATAATATGGCACTACTATCCTTGTTTTTCAGTTTGTTTATATTGTTGTTTAACGTGTTTTTGAAAAGTAAACGTATGTTTTGAATAATAATCGGCAAATCGAAAATTCGTGAGTTTAAAGTCGTTAAGAGATTCTTGCGCCTTCATCTCAGCGGCTAGCACTTAAACGCAACCCGGCCACACAGATAGTTTCGTTTTTTGAAAGGGGTATTAGTATTAGGGCCGCACGAGCACAGCTTAAATTCCTCCATACTGTACTGTTGGTCTGTTTCTTAGATAATCAAAATAAACCGGAAACCTCTCATCTGAAACAGGTGTTGGGGCCACAGACCAAAACAAATAATAGGACTGGCCACTATTATGTATTTCCCTTTTACAAAATTATTACAACACCTTATTGATGATTTTCATTTAAAACAATGTCCAAAACTATATAAACTAGCACTCGGTTTTAAATTCTCCATGTTTTGTGCATTAATTACTGTTGTAACATTCTGAAGGTTGTATATTTATTTGTGTTATCGACGTGTATGATAGGAATTGTAGGAAGTACGGTTCACTTTTCTCTTTTTTATTAGAATTAGCCTAACATTATAAACATTTAGTAATAAAACTTTTTGTTTACTTACAAAAAAATGATTAACAAATTCTTTTGTAGAGAATGTTTTAGTTTACGTCTTGATCAGATGATTTTTTAAGTTGAAAAGTTGTTAGAAAAGACCTTGTATAACTAATGTGATTGACAAGTTTTTGAGGCTGCAAAATGAAGTCGGGAAGTGGAGCATCGCCAAACCCGCGATGCCGAACTACTAGCATATAACGCCAAACCGCGTTATCAAACTAGTCTACTGTTAGTAAATATTTTTCTCTCTTACATTTTGAAATTAAAATCAAAAATTTAAAAAAAAAAAAAAAAAAAAAAAAAAAAAAAAAAAAAAAAATATCTATAAAGTGCTAGTGTTATAACCGTAGTTTTAATAAGTTATTTAAAAAGGGAAAGCCGAGATACTATAAACAAAACCTGTTGAAAGAAAATAATATTTACAGTATGAATGTTATGTTCAGCTCCAGTTCTCCCATTCCTCTTAGGGTACGCGCATAGTGAGGAGGTGATGGTGGAGGTGTATGTGTAGGTTGATGTCGCCCGTTAACGGCGAGGTAAAACCAATTTTCATTAGGTTAATTGGGCGTGCGCGCATGGTGAGCAGGTCGCGCGCGGTAGAGGTGTAGCTCGCCACTTACAAGGAGTGGCCTTAGGCAGGATGTTTTTCGAAAACAAAACTAGTTAGATGTACCTCGCTGCCCTAGCTCGCGGCTTTGCTCGCTGCTTTAACGTGATTGGTCCACTCAAGGCCACGCACCCCCCATCCCCCTCTCTCCCGGTACACCCCGCCACTCCCTTCAGTCTGCTTTCCACCTCCAAGCATCAACGTTTAGTTCCGCTTGTTGGTTTCTGCTTAGTTTTTGATAACCTGTTATCCCGCAAATGAAGGAAGATATTATTATTGCTGTCCAAAATCGTCCAGCCTTGTGGGACAGAGAGACACAAGCAACATCACAATCGTCACGTTGTCGGGACAAGGAATGGAAGGAATATTGCGAAAGAACTAAAAGTTACAGGTAACCTAAAAACTTTAAATTTAAACTTAAACCAGCTTAGCTTTGCTGTTTTATGAGGGATATTCAGTTTAAAGTGTAATGGAAAAGTATCCATTAGCAGAATTTCTAATTAAGTAATATATTTTTTATCTAACATTAGTAAGTAAAAGGTTTGAAAATAAGGTAAAAAATTTAGAGAAACTTGCGAATGAAATCTTTAATGACCTATAAAAAACAAAGGAACACAACAGTTGCAACTAAGTATTATCTTGATTACGGGATTGTTTACAAAATATTCCTTGAAAAACTATTTCTAACTTCTTTGGCTCGAATTAGATGTAGCATTTCCTGATCTACCCAATGGTTGTAAGTTCAGTTCAGTAGGGAGAAAGGCAGGAGTTCTGACTCATGTACACCGCAGTCAGTATTCGTCTATGTTTATGTATTATATTGTGTTAAAAGCATGCAAGCCTTTTATTATATCGTCTGCAGTCTCAGGCAATGGTTTCAATGTAAACACTTTAATATCCGCCCACTTAGCAAACAGAATGCCCAAAGGCATCACTCAATGGTTTGTTCTAGCACTTGTTAGCCGTTTATTATACACTTCTTCTGCAGGATAAATTTTTTAGATTCATGGAAAAAGATGATTGATATTCACCTAGTTCCTGTCGCACTTGATTAACAGGATGTGCACTAAATGTTCGATTACTTAACGTTCCAGTAAGCCACCACTTACATGCTGAAGACTTTTTCATCGCTATCATCCACTATCTTCACTTATCATCACTGACTGAGAAAATTGTTGCAATAGGCAAAAAAAGCTGACCACTGTGATTACTGGATGAGAAAGGCAACACTCTACTGGCTTGTGTTGACGCGTGTTTGGGGAGGGGAAAGAGCTGCGAGGCGGCGAGCTAGAACGGCCGAGGTAAAACCTCCGGCACTATACGATGCTAATCCATCTGTACCTCCACCTGCACCTACACATCCAGCTACACCTCCACCTTTACCCTCTCACTATGCGCGTACCCTTTGCATGTGTCTGGAATCTGACGTTGTTAAAGGTACATATTGAAATGTAACACTATGCTACGTTATGTGTAGAAACCTCGGTTGCCCGTATAGATCGTGTCAGAAACATCGCAGTACATTCAACAGTGTCTGATAATGACAATGATAATGCTAATTCACCTGGGAGTTACCACTTGTATTTTATATTTTGTAATCTAGGTGTCTCTGAATGTCTGAAATTTTTCGTTTTCAGCTTCTTAATGTCGTCGGAGTTTTTTTCGATCTCTTCAGACAAACATGGCTCCAGATACCAGGAGTCACGTCTGTAACAGCGTCAGATTCCAGACGAAAGTGAACTGTGAGCTTTAAAACTTAAAACACTTATATTAAATCAAAACCTTCCCACCATGGCTAATATCACAGTGTGAGACGTTTTGACCTTTACATTATTTGTTAACACAAAATTTTATTAACTATATTAAAAATTTAGCATATCGTTCATTGTTGTTTGCATGAAATATTACAAAAACCACAGCTAATTTATTATTAATTATTTTTTAATCACATACAAACTGTTAAAAGTGGACATTAGTATTAGTCTAATGCGGGATCATTTACAATAGTCAAATTTGTGTATAGAAAGGACCGACGCTCGCTTGTGCTGATGACTTTTCCATGCATTTTTCCTCCCCATTCCTGGTTGGTGACCACCCGCCTGACGCTCTCACCTTTTCCCAGTTTCAGGGACGTAAGACTACGAGAGTATCCAAGGGGTTTGGGCCTCCCCCCAATTTTTCAATTTTTAAAAAATTAAGTTTTAGCAAAACGATTATTATTATTTATAAAATTTAGTATTACTGGACTTATACTGCTCGAAAGGATTGTTCTCAATATTGAAAACGGGGTCATGAACTTATTAAGGGAAACAAAACGTGGATAGAGGGGGTTGACCTACATTTGCCGTACTTTCTGTCCACCACAGGAAACAATCAGTTGTCTTGACAACATCCCCTCCCCAACATGTGTTTTCCTGGCTATGTTATTGTCTAGCTATACAGTAAAAGCCCGCTTAAGTCGGCAACTTTCGGGGATACGAAGTGTTCCGGATTATAGAAAATTCCGGATATTACCGAGCGTCATATGAAAATGCCGTAAAATTCGGTTTTTAGCCGACTAAACTCGTATCACACTAAATTAAAAGGAGTGAAATCGAGTAATATTAACTCAGAAAAGCTGAAAACCAAGCTAAAATAAACAATCAACTCTTTAAAAATTGTGGCTGGGTTTTCAGTCCCAAAGAGATAATGTACAGCGAGCTTGATTTTAACTTTTTCTACTTTAGCGATGATAGCGGGCTAAAAAATCGTCGTCTAAGTTTCAGAGTGTGGCTTAAACAAAAATCACTCTTTACGTGTAATCAATTAAAGAATTACTAAGGAGATAAATAAAATTAAACAAAAATTAGTTTATTGAACACAAAATGAACATATAGATGCCTAGAAAAACATTTCTAAACTTAGGTTATCTTAGATGTAGGCTAACTTGTGCTTACATTATGTAATAAATATTATGGTTAAAACTTAATTTTTGTGTACAGTATTTTATTTGAAAAAAGACTAAAGTCTTGTATGTTTTTTTTGTATCAATGTTTCTTCTTTAAAAAGTCATTTCTAAGAACATATAAATTTACAAGCTCTGAAGCATTGTAGGAGCTGCTGCGTTTCGGCAAATTCGTAATAAACGTGTCGATAGTGGCAATTGCTTCACTCCACCGTAAGGCACGGGTTGTTGGATCATCATCTGCTCCTCTTCAAAATCTGATTCGGACCCCACAGGATGAGGCTCTGACTCTGAGGTCCAAGTACACGTTTGATGAGCAGTTTCATCTGTTAATTTCTTCTTCCAAACTTGGCTCGTCGCAAATCAATGTGTATCCAAATCCAAGATTTCTTCTTGTGGAACTTTCCTTATTTCGTCTTGGGAACTGTGGGCCACCAAGTCCAGTATTGCTTCATTGTCGACTGAAACACCAATGTCTGTCTTCTTGGTAGGCAGCTGGCCATCGTTTTCGCCCCAAGGTTTCTGTAGAGTGGTGGGGCTTGACCTTTTTCCATGCCAAGGCTGATTCCGAAAATTGCATCTTTTATGTTGATTTTTTTCTGAAAATCAACCACCTTACACTCTGAGTATATCAGGCCTTGACGAGAAGGACGCTCTGTAAAAAAAATTTACAAGTTCTGAATCCACTCCTTTTGATCCATTGGCTGAATCAAGGACGTGACATTTGCCGTGATGTATGCAGTAAAAAAATTTCACGATATCAACTCAGATGCTGCAGGGTGAGCTTCTGCAATTGTCTAGGCTGAGCACAAACCTTGCTGTCTTCAGGGTAGCCACGGTTTTTCAGATTGTCTTTTACAGAAGGGACGAGTAGTGGTGGATAAAAACCAATTTCTGAAATAAATCGGAGTTCATCCACGCATTGGATTGATTGCATCGTATATTACGGGTTAGGTGGGAAATAATGCCTTTTCAGAGGTCTTGGCTTTTTTGTTTTTCCGATTACGAAAGGCGTCAACATGTGGTCCCCTGAGGCATTGCCACAGAGCAAAATTGTCAAACGGTCTCTGTTTTTTTAAAGCCTTTGGCACATTTCTCATCCCCTGCTGCCAAAGTCGAATTAGGCAAACAACGCCAAAGTAGGCCAGTTTCATCAGCGTTGTAAATCCGGCATGCTGACAAATCGTAGTCTTCAACTAGATTTTCAAATTTAGCTTTATATTCTTCAGTCGCATTTTGGTCGGCTGATCGGAGCTCCCCAGCTACATCAAGCTTCCGTATTCCGTGTCGATTTTTAAATCGGTGCATCCAACCAATAGAAAAGGCACATTCTTTCTCATCTATTTTTAATTCCTCACGGAACTGTTTAGCTTTTTCCATGATCATGGGCCCAGTCACAGGCTTCCCTTCAGACCGCTTAGCGCTAAACCATTTGAATAAAATTTCGTCAAGGTCGTCAAGTTTAGGTTTTTTTAAAGTTTGTTGAGACTGCATGTCTATGACATTTGTAGTTTGAGACTTAAATTTAAGTAACTTTTCTTTATTCTTCTTGATGTCATAAATTGTTGATGAACCAAT
>NW_025789193.1:0-28128 GCF_021130785.1 Homalodisca vitripennis
CCATTTTTATACGCCCTGACTTCACCAAGGGTTCTGAATTCCGGGGCGAAATCCTTTCGTCTAAGGCGTAACAGCGCTAACGAAGCGTTTCCCGGGCATATGGTTATAAATGAACTTTTTTACTTGTTTTTAGCTTTTAGAATAAGCTCTCGAGCGATTGCCGTTTAGTTTTGAATCACCCTGTATATATTGATAATGATTTTTTTACTAAGTATTTATTTCTTTTAAACAATTAGTAAATATCTTTCAAGAAGAAATCTTAGAAACAAACAATATAATACAATAATGAAATGGAATTCTAAAATAAAATCAGACCTAATCATTTAGTAAATTTGTAAAAAAGGTTACCAATAAAAAAGACCTAAATGCCGAAAAAATATAATGTTAAATAAGTGAGAATTATACCACAATATAACTGACAAAACCACTGTAACGGTGAAAGAAAAGTTCACGGTAAGCAAAATGTTTTATCCGGAAAGTAACTCAATTTCATAAATAGATTTTAAATCAAGCAACCATAATTTTCTGCTTGAATTCATGAATTATCAGACACTTTACAATTAACTGTCAGGCTCCTGCAGTTAATATGTAATTATGTGAAAACAGTAATGTAAAAACTTAAAGTTTAAAATAACTTTTTCACCTCACAATTGGCAAGAAATTGAAAGCTTCGTCACACCAAAAACGTTTTGTTTAGCAACAAGCACCAGACAACCACTTGTTTTGTCCATTCCAATAAAAGGCTTTTTTTTTTTCCATTGTGCATCTCCGTCTCTAACCCATCTTCAACTAATCTAGAGAGGCCGAATATGCCATCCTGATCAATTGATACGGGGGGGGGGGGAGAATACGAGCTCTATCTGATTTGCTTCCGATTTTTGTTATCAGGGGGCTTGTTTACATTGCGTAAAATACGAAGCAGCGTGTGTTCATATTAAACGTTGTAGGATTTAGTAAGCGGAAACGTCTCGTTGATCACAGAATCAATCCTCAAAATAATGTAGATAGAAAATTAAGGTAGAATGTGTTTTTCTTTTCGCAGTCCATTACGTGATTTCTAATGTCTAAAAACTGATTGACTTTGTCTATAGTTTGTTCTAACATAAATCATATAAATTATTAATACCCTTAACAATACTGTAAATTAATATGAATTTGTATTTTTATTCAGGGCAAAGATTGTCTTTTTAGTACCGGATGTATCTTAAACCGTGTTTTATAAAATGCGTTATCCCGGAGATAAAATAATGTGGAATAAATAATTTCCATATAAACATTGAATCACCAAAAAAGTACTTGCTTCCGCTGGGACTCGAACCCGGGTCACTTGCGGGGTGAATATGCATAACGCAATTACATCACTCAGAAGGCCCTTTACCTTACTTTAACGTTTAAATTATTTTGTATTAAGCCGTTTCTTTCAACATATGTGTTATAAATATAAAAACCAAACTAACCATAGTTGTGCCGGCGGAGGTAAGTTTTTTTTTGTGATGTTAAATGTTTAATTGAAAATTAAATTAGGCTATTCGGCCACTTATACAACAATATATATATATATATATATATATATATTTTATAGTTGGTACAACTATCTGATTTATATAAATATAAAGCTGGAATTTAATCCGAAACAATGTTTGTCACATCAAAGTTTTCAAAAAAACCTGTTTGGCCTTTGCTGTGACAGTTATTGTTCCCACAAGCCGCTCTTTATATTATATATATATTTATATATTTATATATATATTATATATATATATAGTGTATCCAGATAGTGTACAATTATAATACAAGTTTATTAGTTATGAAACATTTAAAAAAAATATAACGAATAAGAAACAGACCAAAGACATATAGACATGAAGGGGAAAATAAAATTGTAGCTTATATAATCACAAGGTAAACCAATTTCCACAAATTCCGATCACCAATTCACGGTTTTTTTTATTTAATTTCAAGCTCACTCTCCTTGTCTTTAAGCTGATTGATGCTAATTCGTCAGTTTGGTTGTCTAAGTTTCCACAATCAACTACTTCACTGATAATTTGCACAATATTATGTCAAATTGATGTTTATTAAATCACTGTCTTGTGGTGTTAAAGATAAGATAATTAAACTGTCACCAGCCAATTCATCTATAAATATCATCATCTAATATTATTCCGGTTAGATAAGTAATTGGTTAAACCACCTGATATGAACCACTATTTCGTTTTCCATACCTCTGCTACACGGGTGTTATAATGTATAATTTGTTCAGTCCACTCACAAAGGATTCCATTTTCTTATGTAACATTAGTTTCCGCCTACCACTATCCAGACAGGTTACAACTTCAATTCTCAAACTACGCATACAACCGCCTGCTAACTACAATGGAGTATGTCTTACCCACCGATTTGAACCCTGTCAAACTACGCGATATCTGACTTGCTCTACTATCCTTCGTCTCAGCTGAAAAAACATTTTTTCTGGTGAAAATAAATATTACTTTCTGTGTTTTAGTCCGCTACTAATCTAATAGTGAATTCATGCCAACCGCGAAGCTTAACATCAGTGTCACAAGAACTCGACGATTTCAGTCGACCACTCACAATCAGTAAGATAATCTCGCGGCTACGCTCAGACTAACCAGGACCCTCGAGCTGTTGACTTTTCACGCTGAAGCGAAACGTTGGACTGCTGACCAGAATGTCACTCTCGGTAATCTTCTAACGAGGGGGGATCTTCGGGCAGGATATGTTCGGGTTCTTACCTGAGCACCTATACCACCATCTGGCAGGCACACAGTGAGTCACACACTCTTCTTGGTTTTCCTTTATTTATGCAAATAAAGGAGTGTTCTCGGATTAGGTTTTATACGATTATTAATATGGTCCTCGCGTTTCAAACATACTTGAGGAGGCATTTATGTAGGGTAATCGTTTAATTGTGGAAATAGTTCCTGAAAAGAAAACGCGTCACCGGTTTCAAAATGTTTACCGTACTTTGATTCTTTATGGAAATATTTACAATACCAACAGCAACTGATCAAAAACAGGGCTATCTAAACAATGCAAAAATGGTTAAGTATTTTGAGGTATAAATGTTCCAGAAAACAAAAAAAATCTTTTTCTGGTTTACATAAACATTTTTATGTTTTGTTACAATTACAAAGATAATTTTTGAAAGTTTGAAATTTAACCTCTACATACAAGATTCCTATCACCACAGACTTTTTCCACGTAGACTTAAAAAGATGACAATAGTTTTGTACTCGGGAAGAAAGGGTTACAATATTCGATTCATTTTATTGAGGAATGAAAATTAAGTTGATGTGACAATAATTTTTACGTTGCAATATAACATTATAAAATAACAATTTAATATAAAATTATAACGAATTATTCCTACAAAAAGCTTTTGAAATTGCAATAAATTATCTCTCAAGTTAGCAAAAAGATAGTAGGTATTTAGGTCACACATTAACTATAGACATTAAGTGTAGATTTATATTTCATCTATAAACGTGGCACTAATCTTGGCTTTCTGAATTAATGGAGTTACTGTAAGTTGATTTACTGGCTGTAACATTGAATCAATGTTTTCTTTGCAGACTCATTGGTAATCACACAGTCTCGGGTCTACATCTGACAAGACGCGCTTTCCCTTGTTTTGACGAACCGGCACTTACCGCGCCCCGTTCTAACATTAAGTATTTTCGGCACACTGCATGATCCAATGATTTACAATGTCTATATATGAATAAGGGTTACGAATCAAAATCTCTCCCCAATCCTACAAAACGTGAGGTTATAATTTTACAAGTAGTTCACTCTTTTACACCAGGTTTCCCTTCCTGTAATTTTGTGATGTACAAAATTTAGATGTTTATTTACAGTATAGTGTACATTGTACATAAAATTTATGTATTATAATTTTATATGTTGTGCCGAGATTGAAATTTCCCATTACACTTGCTGACTCAATGGGCGGAGATGAAAATAGCTTTAGGCTCTATATTAAGTTTTAGTTTGAATCAATTTATGAACTTCATTACAAACCCCAACTTATACCCTCACGTTCATGCTTCCTATTTTTATTACGTCCATTTATTACCTGTGTTTTTTCATCTAAAGTAAGAATACAACTAAACTTTTAAAACCAGTTTATACTAACTTATATCAGTTTTTAATTTGCATACAGCATATCTCCCTCCAGCCAATTAAAAAGTGTTTGTAAGCCAAAAAGTTAAAATTATAATTATGTTTTCAGAGGCGGGGCTGTTATTTGGATACAATATAATACCACTCCCCCGATTCCGACTTACTCTGGTAGCTTTCGGGGTGGCGAGACAAAGGGCTTGGAGTTCACACAAGTGGAAATAAGTTCAGAGTATTTGCACGCGAAGCGTGATCATAAGATGACGCAACCTATGCGGTTACAAATGGGCCCATTAATCTTGGAATACTATCAGTAACTATACAGGGTACGTGAATTATTCTCTGCCGAAAATTGACGCCGTGGCACTACCTGACTTCATTGCTTAAAGCGATGCAGGAAACTGGGGACTTCCTACATTCAGGTAATTTAGATAAAACGTTAATTTAATATTATATCTGTAAGGACATGATATTCACCATAAATATTACATAATAGTATCGAGGATTATATAAATATATTTTCATGGAACACATAGGATACTGCACGAGAGGTGCTATCCTTGTTATTATGTGATAAAGGAAGGATAAATCAATTCAATTTTAAAATCAGGCTACAATGCTTGGGATTGTTTAGAGTAGCTTGAAGAGAGCAATGCTGAATACTGTCCGAATAAAGAGGTGCGCCATTAGAATATTCTGGAGAAGTAGGAACAAAAACTCATGCGATTTTGAAAGTTACCGAGAAGAAACGATAATCTTTCTAACTTGCTTTGAATCATTTTCTATCTGAAAATTGATAAAGATGCACACAAAAATTTGAAACCAACAGTATTATAGATACTAAAGACAGTTGTTCAGTAAGGAAACCAATTATCAAACTTTCGAATTTATTGTAACAACTAAATAAAGTTATGTTAAATCAGTTTTTAAAAGTTAAAAAATTTCATTCTGGCCCCACAGAAATGTTTATTTCCAAGTCCATTGTACTAATGAATTTATTTAAAATAGTATTGGAAAAATTGAGTTAATAACGGAATGATTAAATATTTGATTACAAACATTTTTCCATCGCAGGTTCCAATAAAAACGTATAGAAAACCGGCGTTTCTATAACTGGTTATCTGCTCTTGCTTCCTCAGGGCATGAAAACCCTATAAACCACAAAACTAAACAGGCATGCACGCACTTATGTTACCGAGATTAACTATTTTGCCTATCTTACTCGTTTCGTAATTTCAAGATCAATTTATAAATCAACCAATAAACATCCTAATAAAACCTAAAGATATTATATACGAGTTTATGATTTCGGCTCGGTTTCCTTGTTACGTTTCTTAAAATATGGGTGGCGCAAAAATGGCGTTGGCCACTGTATCATCGATTTCAACTGTTTGTTGGCGTAACTTTAATCTGGAACAATATTCAGATATGTTGGATCGTGGTCTGATGAATGTCAGATTTGACAATTATAAATTTTTGTTTTCGTTATATATTGTTCCTTGTCTTCCTAACATTTAATGGTGTCTGTTCGCAGCGTCTATATAACAATTTCTAAGCCACGGAACCCTGTTTAGGAATTTTATAATTATGGGTTTTATGAGGACTTTTCCAAAATTGTGTCTTTTATTAAAAGAAAAATCCTATTGATGTATGAATTTTCATAACACTTGCCATGTTTTACTGAAGTCCTAGGCTTGTACGTAAATTTAACTCTGTACTCTTAGTTACCATCTTGTTCTTAACAGATTGCTCGTGGTAACTAAAAGTTTATATAATTCTAAAATTTATAGACCATTTATTAAGATACTCTTGATTTCTGTAGCCCACTCTTTTATGTTTTTAAAATAAAGAGTGTTCTAATAAATTTATCTGGAAGAATTGATAGTTAGAACGAAACTTTAGCTAAAACACACGGTTTGATCTCTTTTAGATTAAAGGCGTTATCGTGGAAGTCTACACATCTTACACCCCCACAAACACAAAGCTTTGTTGTGAGTAACCTATTAGCAAACAATACATCTATTTAGTTTTGTACTTTCCATGTAACTGCTACAAGTTGTTATTCAAATTTTTCTCTTTACGTATTGGTGAATATTACACATGGGAGGCAGGACACTTTTTTTGTGTATTCTTCCTGTCATCACCTAAGCACATTTTGGCAATGTAATGGCGTTTGAACAGTGTTCTTTTAAATTATAATTATTTGCCAGAGATTCCTGGACCATAATTTAAGTTACTTTAGTTTAGAGGTTTTGAGTATTGAATATTGGGTGTTTTTTTTTTTTTTTTACTGGAATCGGGAATCCGTTGTCTTCAAATGACGTCCGCATTACTCTTCTGTGACATGAAGGGGAAATGTTGACATTTACTTTGGAAATAGTCACAATGATTGTTCAACTTCGTGGCTGAACTTCACTCAAAATCTCTCCGTTTCTTCGCCTAAAACTAAATAACTCACTAATATCAAACGTCTCAAATCTAATGCTGGTATTGTTATTTGTTATGTTAACTTGAAAAAAACAAAAACGAATAAAAGTTGCACTATGTTAGATTAGAAAGAGCTCATTTTATTTAGCAAATTTAATGTTTAAATCGATGACGAAAGTGGAAACGGAATTAATCTTGTGAATTCTTCGTTAGCTAAAAAAATGTTATCATGGTGTTAAACGTTGGAAATAAAAAGAGTAATTTTAAACTAGGATTGCACTGGAGTGTATTTTTATTCCTTCGTGGTTCAAGAAATTAGGTGGGGGGGGGGGGAATATTTAGTTATTAATCCATCTTATTTATCTACCTTGAAAGTGATAATATTGATTGTCAATCGGTTTTAGTTTAATATCTGCAATTTAGAAAAACTAGAACTCAGCTTTCCAACCAACCGACTGCTTTATCTTTTCTCACGTTGGTCGCCCACCCTACTAACTCACTACTTAATGCTTATTTAATATTTTTCTCTGATCACCTCATATTCGATTCACCATTTGTATTTAGATGTAAGAAACGCTCAAATAAATGGTTGTCTCTTATCAGTATTGACGAGGCTGAATTATTACGGGCTAAATACAGGGACGGGACTACTTCTAATATTGGCCCATCCTCCTCCTTATCTAACCTGTTTTTTTTTACTTTTTCCCCCCACTACCTGACAATTATGAATGGAGTTTTCTAGTAGCTCCTCAGTATTATTTATTTATACTTTACTGCGATCACTTTAATCCTCTCAAGCATACCACTGTATATTAAGTTAAATTACTCTGTCGTTTCTTCTTGAATTCTGGAGGGCAAATACACCATTCTAGATTTTATTTACTTTTAATTATTCGCTTGGATTGACATTAGTTACAATATTTCATGAAGTGTGTGGCGCAGTGCTGTGTGTTGTGTGTGTTGTGTCGTGTGTGTGTGTTGTGTGTGTGTGCGCGCGCGCGCGCGGCGCGCACCAACGTAGATTCGCCATCGATAGATTTTATATTTAATAATGACAACAACAAATTACAATTCCGTTCCACGATTTCATCAGCAGCAAACCTCGAGCCTACGCACAGGGCTTTCTACGGGCTCCATGGGCTTATTTCTAGGTCACTAATATTTGTTATTATATTAATATTAATGTGAGTTCCAACTTCTTGAAATAAATGAACCTGCTACTACTTAATGAATGTGTCAACTAGTTATTACAAATAGATTGTTGTATAAGATAGTTTCCTTAGATTGTATTAAGGGAAATAATTTAATTATTAACGTTGAAACGTATTTAATTACTACTTAATTTTTTCATTGCTACATTATGTGTTATTTTTTAAGGAGTTTGAATTTTAGTTTGTACACTGTTTCCATGTAACACAATTGGAAATAAATTATGTTTCTATTCAATTCAACATTGTTTCAGGGAGATGTTATATTCCTGTATAATCCCTCCAAGAACAGGCTTTGAGAGACTAATTCGCTGTGTTGTCAGAAATTGTTCACGAGCTGAGTCATCAATGGTTCGGAGACTTTGGTGACTGCTGAGTGGTGGAGTTATGCTTGGCTCATTGAAGAGTTCGCCACTTACTTTCAGTACACAATTCCAAATCAGGTAAGTAGTCACTTTCAATAATTGCATTGTTATGGCATATAGCGCAACACATTTTACACACAAAACCTAAAAGTATTTTAGAATTCTCAGGGCATTTAACAATAATCGTTCTCATTTTCCACATTTACTGAGACTAAAAACTATTTTGACCAGTTGGAAGCCAAAGCTGGGAGTTACAGAGCACAAGGTTGGTGGTAGAGGCAGTACAGTACGCTCTGGACTTTTGGAGCGTAGGGAAGTCCTAGGCCGATGAAATCAGATGTTGTGGGGACACCATCACAAATTGGAAACATCTACGACTATGTTACATATGAGAAAAAGGTAAGATTTACACTTGGTCTGCTTTCACATTAGGCTACACATTTTTATGGTCTGATAGGTATTAAATTGGAAAGGGTGTTTTTTTCTACTAATAACAAATAATAGTTAGACATATTACCATACGTGTTTAATTTGAATTTGTTTCAACTCAATTTAAACCTTGTGGCTTGCAGGTGATTATGTACTTCGAAAAGGTAGAAAATTTTTTTGACCAAACGAAGTTTGGTAACAAAGTTTGGAATAAACTACTTGTATACCAACGAGTGTGTATCTTTTTCATTAGTATATTCAATCCTAATAAATTTAATTGGTGTGAAGAAGAAAATTTAATTTAACTTTCTTAAATTTTATTAATAGTCAAAATACAATTTTCGTAGGTTTTTTTTCCTGTCATGTTGCATACATACCTGGTCTCCAGGTCTGTATAGTGTCTCGAGCTTGTGGGGCGTTATACGGGGCAGATAGAGATTGGTTTGAGTATATAGAATTTTCCCGATGTCATTATCGGCACAGACATCGCTTAAACTAAGCCATATAAAGTTTTGTAGGTCATCCTTGTGCAATTGCAGGAATGTTTGAATTTTGGCATTAACTCCTTAATTTTAAAAGCAGCAGCCATTGAGTTTTCGAGATTTTTAAGGGAATGGTATTATTTCCATTTAGTTTTCCTATCTATCAATCAGTGGACTATTATTCTTGTTTAGAAACAGCTGTACCAAACAATTCCTCATTTCGCCCATATTCCAATTTAAATAGTTATTTATTGAATTATTTATTTATTGATGTGTCCATCTCAAAATTGTTTAAAAGGGATACCATACTTGTATTAATTCGTAATTCCGTGAAGATAAAAAGAAGTAGAAGACTACTCTGTGAACTTACAATCTGCCTAACTGTATACAATTTTTGTGTTCTTCTCCCTTATTTTTGAAAAAAAAAATTTATTAGTAATCTTCCCAAGCAAAAAGTAAGAGGGGTTTGTGGGAAATTTTTCTTTTAAAAATAAAACAAATTTTAAAAAAATTTAAACTTTAGGACCAAAATTTTTTTAAAAATTAAAAGGGGCCCGGAGGGGAAAAACCTTTTAAATTTTTTTTAAAAAACCCAAAAACAAAACCCAAAGGGAAAAATTTTTTTTTTCCTTTTAATTTTTTTTGTAAAAAAAATTTAAAAATTTTTTGTTTTTAATTTTAGAACCTTTTCCAAAAAAAAAAACGGATAACTCTTACTCCCTTTAAAAAAAAATTTTTTAAACCCTTTATTTTTTTGGGTTCCCCAATTTTGGGGGGGGAAAATTTTTTAAAATTTTTTCCTTTTAATTTTAATTCTTTAATTTTGTTTTTTTAGAAAATTTTAATTTTAATTTTTATTTTGTGTTTGTTACCTTTCTTCGAAACCTTTTTGAAAAAAAAACAAAACCCAAAAAGAACGGCAGTTTAATAAGATAATCAAATTTCAAGAAAACCAATTTAATTTTGGAAAAAATTTTAACAAACAAAATTTTAAAAGGTTTATTTTTCCAAAAAAAAATTCCGAAAAAATATCCCAAAAATTGTTTAAAAAATTTTTTGGTGTTATCTTTTTTCACTCCAAAATTTCCAAAAATTAAGAATTATTTTTTTTTAAAGAAAATAATCTTTTTGGGCCCGGCCCTTCTAATTTCCCCCTAATTTTTATATTCCATAAACGTTTTCCCAAAAATTCTGGATTTTTTTTAAATGATAAACACAATGATTTTCTAAAAATTTCCTTAAAAATTTTTGGGAATTAACCTTCCCTTTTTAAAAGGAATTTGCCCCCCTGGGGAAGGTAAATTTCTGCAGACCAATATTTTTCCCTGAAAACCAATTTTTTGGAAAGCCAAACCCCCGTCCCACTAAAACATTTTACCCTTAAAAGGTTTTTATAGATAAATTTAAAAAATTCTTTTTTTAAAAAGGAAAACCATTTTTTTTAGGAAAATAAATAAACCCCAAAAATAATTGATAAAAATGTTTTAATTTGTTGGTGATTGATCAAAAATGTGGGATTAAAAAAAAATGTTGAATACTGGTGTTTAATATTGAAAAGGTTTTTTTTTTAATTCCCGGTTTTTACTTTTAAAATTGTAAAATTTGTTTTTAATTAGGGAATTTTTTAAAAAATGAATTTTACCTTTTTTTTATGTTTAAAATAAAAATCTTAAGGGGGGTGATTTATTTGAATTTGGCAAAAAAATTTTTTCCTTGATAAAATAAAGAAATCAAAAAAAAAAATGTTTTTTGGGAAAAACTGTGGGGTTTTTTAAAATTTTTAAAAAATTTATTTGGTGTGGCAAAATTAAAAATTGTTAAAATTTATTTAAAAAACCCCTTTTTAAATTTTTAAATGAATTTTGTTTTTCCATGTAATTATTTTATGTTTTAATTTGGGAATTTTTAAGAATTAAATTTTGTATTGGAAGGCAAAATTCATTTCAAAAAATTAATAAGAAATTAATTTTGCTTATTTTTTTGGGTCCAAAAATAAAGGAAACAAAAAAATTTCCCTTTTTAAAATTTGGAAAAGGATCTCTAAAAATTTAAAGGGGTTTTTTTTTTTTCCTTAAAAAAAAAGGGTTAAAAAAAAAAGAAACCCTTTTAAATTTTTTTAAATTTAACTTTTTTAATAGAAACACTTTTGGGTTTTTTAAAAAAACTTTACAAAAATAATTAATTAAGGAACAGAAAACCCTCATTTTTTTGGAAAAAATTTTTGGGGGAATTTAAAATTTTTAGAATTGCCCAAAACAAAGTTTTTGAAAACCCAAAAAAACTTTATCGAAAAGGATCCCCATTCAGGCCATTTTAACATCCCCAAATGAAATTTGGGTTTTAACCTCATTTTAATTTTTTTTTTCGCACCCCAAGCTATAAAAAAAAAAATTAAACGTAATTTAAATTAAATAGCAACCCCAAAGTTAATTTTGACGGGGGAACCAAAAATTAAATTAACTTCTTTTTTTAAATCCTAGCCAAGGGAAAGTTAAAATTCCTACTAATTTTTCTTGATTCACTAAACCCCAAAACTTTATTCTTTTTTTAAAAAAAAAAATTTTAAAATTCCACTCATTTCCCCTTCCCAAATCCCTTTTTTTGGCCAACTTCCTTTTTTCCCTTAAAAATTCCCCTTTTAAATTACCAAAACTTTAAGTTTTCCCCTTTCTTATTTTTTCCGTTTACCCTTTAAAACCCTCCTTTAAAACCCCGGGGGGAACAAAATTAAAAATATTATAATCAAATTAATCAATTTTAGTTTTTTTTTAAATATAAAAAAAATTTTCCCGGGGGGTTCATATACCCCTTTCAAAGGGAATTTTGGAAAAACCCGAAATCTTGTTTCCAAGGCTAAAATTAGGGTTACAAGCCCCCTTTTGTTTTTAACACTTCAAGGGACGGTAAAACGGGCCTTTCCCTTTTCCCCCAACAAAAAAATTTGGAAAAACCCCCCAAAATTTTCCCTCTAAAAACTACTTTTTTTTTACCCCATTGGCCCCAAAAACTTAAAAATTTTTTTGTTCATAATTACATTTTTTATTAAAATAAAAATCCATATTTTCAAACCATCTTGAAAACCAATCTAAAATTTGCTTTTTATTAAGAAACCCAAATTTTTTTAATTCTTCCAAAACTGACTTTATTTTTTAAAATTTCAGAAAATTTAAAATATTTTTCCCAATATTAGTAAAAAAATTTCACTTATCTTACCCCGGTAAATTAATTAAATTTTATAATTTTTCCGTTTAAAAAATTTTAATTTTCCCCGGTTAAACTTTTATTTAAATAAAAGGGGGTTAAAAAAACAAAAAAGGAAAAGCCAACAAATTAAATTCCTTTTTTTAAAAATTTAAACCTTTGGGTTTTTAAACTCCCCCAAAATTAAAAGACGGGTTTTTCCCAAAATTTTCACTTAATTAAATAAGTTTAAATTAAAATTGATTTTAAAAACCAAACAAGTTTTTAAAATTAATTTTTTAAACTTTTTTCCCCCTGAGCCTTCAAACATTTTTCCCCTTGTTTTCTTCAAAAAAATTTTTACGTTTACCCCCAAACATAAAAAATTTTAATAAAGTTTGAAACCCTCTCTTTTTAAACTTGGGGGAAAAAATATTTGTTTTAAATTAAACAAAAACTAAATTTTTTGAAAACTTTTTAAAAAATACGAAATTTAAAAATAAAAAATGTTTAAATTAATTTTTCCCCCTTGCAAAACAAAATTGCTTGAATTTTTCATTTTAAATTTTTGAGAAAACCAATGATTAATTTCGGGTTTACACAAAAACCCCCCCTCCTTTAAATTTTTCCTTTTTTAAAAGCCTTTTCCCCCCAATGGCTCCATCCCAAAAAAATTTTTCCATAAACCTCTTTTTGCAATTAGAATTTTGAGACTACAACACAGTTTGCACCTCACTTCCCTTCACAATTTTTTCCAAAAATTTTAAAACCTTCCCTAATATCCTCCGTTGTAACTCAAAAGCACCTTTAACCAAATTGTGTACTTACAAAGTTATTTTAGGCATTTTTTTCCATTTCCATATGTTTAATGTTAAAGTATTCATTTTCGTTCTTTTTACCCATGAAAAACATCTTTTTTGAAAGGGGTAAAATTAAAGTTAGAAAAAAAATTAAACAAAATTTGACTTTTTCCCTTCCAAAACTTTTTTTAAAGTACCGGTACATTATAATTTTAAAAGTACTTTTTTTTAAAAAAATTTTTTTTTTAAATTTTTAAAATTTTAAAATTTTTTTTTGGAAATTCCAAAAAAAGTTCTCATTTTAAATTTTCTCTGTCATTTTGGGAAATGTAATTCAAACTTATAAGAAATTTATTAAAAACCAAGTATGTGGAAAATCACTTTGTTCGAAAAAAAAATATAGTTTAATAATGTAAAAAAATTTTTGGGAAATTTCCCTATTTTTCACCCCCCTTTTCCAGATTGGTTTCCTTGGGGGATAATTACTTTTAGATGACGCAAAATTAAAAATAAGCACAAGAGAACTTTTAAATTAGTCTTTAATATCTTTATTTGCTTTTTTATAAAAAATTTTTAAAATTTTTTGGTTTTAAATGGAAAATGTTTTAACTTAACTATTTGTGATTTTCCATTATAAAGGGCCTATGCTCAAAAAGGCCCAAAATATTTGGTTTTTCCCCAATTCCCTTTTAAAATTCCCTTAGTCTGTCTACACTAGCAAACCCAAAATCCCAATTTGACAAACAATCGTGTCCCCATTCCCAGATGCCAAAATGCTAAACCCAATGGGTCCCAACTACATTTGGGAAAAGTGCCTATGGGTCTAATTTAGCGAACCCTTCAATGCCAATTTGCCCCCAGTGAGGGCCCCCCCAAGCATTGGCTTTCCCCCCTCTGCCCTTCAAGAAAGATATGAACGTTGCTTGAACAATGGTTGGCTCCTTTTTTAAACGTCGTTCAAAATTGGGTAAAAAAATAGCTTAAAGATAAACGGTTATACTAAAACAAACTTAAGGGATTTAAAGTTTTATAAATGTAGTTGTTACCCCACGTGGCATAATTGAAAATTAATATCAATATAAAAAGGGGTTACAAGAAAAATGTTATTTTTTTTCAAATTTGTAATAAATCATTCTTGTGGGGGCATGAAATCGTAACGATTTATTTTAGATATTTACAAAAAAGGGTTGTGATCCTTGTGAATATAATCAGGATCATAGTTTTTTCCAAATGACGTTGTTAAAAAATTCCCAAACCTTTGCATGTAGTCCAAAAATTTCTCTAAAACTTTTATTTTTTATTGTTTTATGTTTTTTCCTTATTTAACTTTTTAACAAATATGACTTTTCTAAAAAATTTGTCTGGGACAACTTGTTTTGTGCTACAACAAAAAAAAAGTAGAATTGGTTATTAAAAAATTTTTTTTGTAGGTCCTTTTATTTTAAAAAGGAATTTAATAAAAATCTATGTTTTTAATAAAATTGATTTTTAAAATGCAAGAAAAAATTTTAAATTAATCCCAAGTTTTTTTTTTGCAAAATAGCTAAAAAAAAAAAAAATGTGTTCTTGAAACCTTTTTTTATTTTCAGTGTGGGAAACTTTTAAATAAGGGTGCCCTATGATAAAGCTTTGGGTTTTTAAACAGGGGTTTTTTGTGTGTTTTTTTGCCCCAAATAAATTTTTCACTTATAAAATAAATTCAGAGATTAACTTTTTCCCATCCAAATCGCCACTGAAAGGGGAAAGGGGTTGGATTTTTTATTGAATGTATGTTTTTAAAAGAAATGATTCTTTTTAAAAAAATTTAGAAAAAAACCCTTTAAAACTTTTAAAGCTTTCATTTTGTTTTTTTTGGTTTAATTTATTTAATTTATTTTCCCTCAAGTATGAAAAGAATACAAAAAGTAAGATTTTTAACATTTTGTTGACGTTTTAAAGGGAAGGGAATTAATTCAGAATTGGAAAAAAATATAGGTATTGCTCTTTCCCACGGACCGGAAATTTTATTTATTATTTTATGTTTAGTTAAAAATAAAATTTTTTTAGTTATTTTTCCCAGTTTATTTGTTTGTATGGAAAGGGCAAAATTTTTGGATAATGGGCGAAATAAACTCCGTGGAGTGAGTTTTGTGAGTGTTTTGGTTTGCGCAACCACCAAACCCAATCAATTTTTTGGGAAAATTTTGATTTAAAAATTACCCAGTGGGCCCCAGGCTTAAACGGGAGGTTTTAAAAAAAACATTTTTCAAACAGTTTTTGAAAACCCGGGATTTAAATGTTTTGGAGGAAACATGTACTAAAAAAACCCTTTTACCTTAAAAAGGCTGAAGAGTGTTGGCTGCATGGGGGACATTTTTTAAATTAAAAATGACAAATGGGTCCGGGTTTGAAGACCCAAATCATAGTGATGACGTGGGAACTATAAATTTTTGGGCTGGTAAACCTCCCACATTTCCCAAGTTATGCATATGTTTCAATCTGCCCCCAAGTGATAATGAAAAGTCAGTTGATTGCCCTTATTTTAACAAATGGGGGCCCTGTACAAAGTTCAGCATTTGGGCCCTATTATAAAGGTTTATTCGGGGCCTTCAGCCTCCATAACCCCAAACATTTAATTTTTATACTTGTGTTTTTCCAAAAAGAAAACCCGGACAATAAACGTGCTTCCTACACCACAGGGGGGGGAAAGCTGTCATTTCGGTCTTTGCGAAAATTAAAAATTTTCTGGTTTGTAACCCTTTTTAAATTCCCTTACTTTTTAAAAATAAATACCCCATTTCGGGGAAAAGAACATAAATTTTTTCTTTAAATACCCGAATTTAACAATTAATTACAAATAACCTCTAGACAAAACGGGAAAAAGCAAAATAAGTTATTTTTTTAAATAATATTTTATTTATACCGTTATAAAATAAAAGGGTCAAAGAACAAATTCAATTGAAAATTTTGATTTTAATATTTTTTAAATTGGTTGTTTTTTTTAAAATTTTTTTGAAAACTACTTTTGTAAAGTTATTAGAGATATTTCTCAAAATATACTTTTCTCCCAAAATTTATAGCCCCGGTTTTAAACATTAAAAAATTATTTCATTTTATTTTTAAACTTATGGGTCACTTCTTTCAAAAAAAATTTCAAATTTTGTAGACTCATACAAATATTAAAACTTTGCTTATCGGGTTAAAGATTAAAAAAACGGGTTAAAAAAATTTTCATAAATTTTTCAGAAAATCCCAAAAACACATAAGAGAATTAAAATTGATGCTGAAGTGTAGTTTAAGCCCCAATAACAACCCCATGCATGTGGGGGAAATTTCGTAGAACACTCTTAAAAAACCCAAAAATGTTAATTTCCCCATTTTTTCTTTAAGTTTTTCCTGTCTGATGCCCTTAAAGTATTGAGGTAATCAATACCATTTAAACCTAAAAAAAAGCTAATCTTTAATAAAAAATTTTTAAAGAAAAAGATTGGGGCGAAAAGAAAATTTTAGTTTAAAAATGGACTTTTTATGCAGGGTTAAGGATTTTTTAAAGCCCCCCTTTTTCTAAAAAACCCCTTCCCGGGTTTAAACGACAAAGATTACTAGGGCCCTTTTAATACAACTTATGAAATAATTAACAACCAATTTTGAATCAAAAATACTTTCTTTTGTTGAGTAATCACAAAATTTGGGTTTTATTAAAAACCCAAATATAATAACAAAAAAAAACATAATAACAGGGAAAATGTTAATTTTAAAAAACATCCTTTGGATAAAAAAAATTTTATGAGCCCCAAACATTAAAATTTTTTGAATGTCTTAGTTAACTGGTTTAAAATTTTTTTAGGGACATTAATTTTAAATTCTTATTTTAATTTTTTGGGAAATTATTCTAATATTAATTGCAAATTTCTCAAATATTCTCTAATTTCTCAAATTTGCTAAAATTCAAATTTTTAAACTTTACTGAAAAATAACATTAAAGCTAAAAAAGGTAGGGTTTTAAAATGGTTTGTTTTCAGGGTACAAAAGTGAACTATGATCCCGCCAACTGGGCCAAGCTCAATAAAACAAACTGGACCCCAACTTCACAAGGAAAGCGACATCAACAGGGCTCAGATAATTGAAAATTTTTTTTGGGGGGGGGGAAATTAAAATTTTTTTCCCCCCCCCCCCTTTGGGAAATTTTTTTTAAAATTTTTTTAAAATTTTTTTAAAAAAAACCCCCCCCAAAAAAAATTTTTTTTACCCCCAAAAAAAAAAATTTTTTTTTTTTTTTTAAAAATTTTTTTAAAAATTTTTTTTAAAATTTTTCCGGGAAAAAAATTTTTTTTTCCCCAAAATTTTTTTTTCCCTTTAAAAATTTTTTTTTTTTTAAAAAATTTGGTTTTTTTTTAAAAAAAATTTTTTTTTTTTTTTTTTCTTTTTTTTTTCCCCCCCGGGGAAATTTCCCCGGGGTTTTTTTAAAAAAAATTTCCCAAAAAAAAAGGGGGCCCCCCCTTTTTGGGGGAATCTTTTTTGAAGGGTTTTTAAAAAAATTTTTTTCCCCCCCTTTTTTTTTTTTTTTCCCTTTTTTTAAAATTTTTTTTTTTAAAAAAAAATTTTTTTTTTTTTTTTTTTAAAAAAAATTTTGGGAAAAAATTTTTTAATTTAATTTAATTTTTTAAAAAAATTTTTTTAAAAATTTTTGAAGTTTAAAAGTTTGTTACCCAAAAAAGGGGAAAAAAAATTTTTAAAAAAAAAAAAGGGGAAATTTTTTTTTTAAAAAAATTTTTTTTGGGGTTTTTAAAAAAAAAAAAAGGGGGGAAAAAAAAAAAACCTTTTTTTTTAAAAAAAAAATTTTTTTTTTTTTGGGAATTTTTTTTTAAAAAAAAATTTTTTTTTTTAAAATTTTTATTTAAAAAAAATTTTTTTAAATTTTTTTTTAAGGAAAAATCCTTTTTTTTTTTTTTTTTTTTTTTTTTTAAAAAATGGGGGTTTTAAAATTTTTATTTTTAAAATTTATTTTAAAAAAAAAAACCAAAAAAATTTTTTGGGTTTTGGGGGGGGCCCCCCCGGGGGGGGTTTTTTGGTTTTTAAAAAAAAATTTAAAAATTTTTTAAAAAAAAAAGGGCCCCTTTTTTTTTTTGGGTTTTACCCTTTTTTTTAAAAATTTTGGGGGGTTTTTTTTTTTTTTAAAAAATTTTTTTTTTTTTTTTTTGGGCCTTTTTTTTGGGACCCGGGGGGGGGAAAAAAGGGGTTTTTTTAAAAAATTTTTTTTTTTTTAAAAAAAAAAATTTTTTTTTGGGAAAAAAGGCAAAAAAAAATTTTTTAAAAAAAAAAAACCTTTGGCCCTTTTGTTTTAAAAGGGGAAAAAAAAGGGGGGGTTTTTTTGGGGGTTTTTTTTAAGGGGGAGATTAAAAAAAAAAATTTTTTTTTTTTTTAAAAAAATTTTAAAAATTTTAAAAAAAAATTGGGGAAAAAAAAAATTTTTCCCCCAAAAAAAAAAAAAAAAAAAAAAAATTTTTTTTTTAAATTTTTCCCTTTTTAAAAAACCCCAAATGGAAATTTTCCCTTTTTTTTTTTTAAATTTTTTAAAAATTTTTTTTTAAAAAAAAAACGGCCTTTTAAAAAAAAATTTTTAAAAAAAATTTTTTTAAAAATTTTTTTAATTTTTTAAAAATTTTTTTTAACCAAAAAAATTTTTTTTAAAAAAAAAATTTTTTTTTTTTTTTAAAAAAAAAATTTAAAAATTTTTGGTTTTTTTTAAAAAAAAAGCTGAAAAAAAAAATTTTTTTTAAAAAAAAAATTTTTTTTTTTAAAAAAAAGTTTTAAAAAAATTTTTAAAAAAATTTTTTTTAAAAAAAATTTTAAAATTTTTTAAAAAAAAATTTTAAAATTTTTTCCCCCGGGGGGGGGAAAAACCCTTTTTCCCCCCTTTTTTTTTTTTTTTTTTCCCCCCCCTTTTTTCCTTTTTTTTAAATTTTTTTTAAAAAAAAAATTTTTTTTAAAAATTTTTTTCCCCTTAAAAAAACTTGGAAAATTTTTAAAAAAAAAAAAAATTTTTTTTTTTTAAAATTTTCCTTTTTTAAAAAAAATTTTTTTGGAAAAAATTTAAAATTTTTTTTTTGTTTTTTTTAAAATTTTTTTTTTAAAATTTTCCCCCTTTTAAAAAATTTTTTTTGGGGGGGGCCCTTTTCCCCCCTTTTAAAAACCCTTTGGGGGGGAAAAAAAAAAAAAAAGTTTTTTTTAAATTTAAAAATTTTTCCCCCAAAATTTAAAAAAAAAAACCCAAAACCGGGGGGAAAAACCCCCAAAAAAAATTTAAAAATTTTTTTTAAAAAAAAAAAAAATTTCCCCAAAAATTTGGAAAAATTTTTTTTTAAAATTTTTTTAAAAAAAAAAATTTTTAAAAAAAAAACCCCTTTTTTTTTTTAAAAAAAAAATTTTAAAAAAAATTTTTTTTGGGGGGTTTTTAAAATTTTTTTGGCCCTTTTGGTTTTTTTTTTAAAAAAAATTTTTTTTTAAAATTTTTTTAAAAAAAAAATTTTCCCTTTTTTTTTTTTTTTAAAAACATTAAAAAAAATTTTAAAAAAAAAATTTTTAAAAAAAAAAAGTTTTTTTAATTTTTAAATTTTTTTTTTTTTTAAAACCAAAAAACAAAAGGGTTTTAAAAAAAAAAAATTGAAACCAAAAAAATTTTTTTTTTTTTTAGAAAAAATTTTTAAAAAAAAAAAAATTTTTTACCCCTTTTTTTTCAATTTTAAAAAAAAAAAGGAAAAAAAATTTCCAATTTCCAAAAAATTTTAAAAATTTTTTTTTTAAAAAAAAAAAAATTTTAAAAATTTTTAAAAAAAAATTTTCCTTTTTCCTTTTAAAATTTAAAAAAATTAAAAAAAATTTTTTTTTTTGGAAAAATTTTTTTTTTCCCCAAAACCCCTTTTTTTTTTTTCAAAAGAAAAAAAAAAAAATTTCCCCAAAGGCCCTTTTTTTTAAAAATTTTTAAAAAAATTTTAAAAAAAATTTTTTAAAAAAAAATTTTTTTGGAAATTTTAATTTTTTTTTAAAAAAAATTTTTTAAAAAAAAAAATTTTTTTTTTTTTTCCCCCCCCCAAAAAATTTTTAAAAAAAAAAAAAACCCAAAAAAAATTTTTTTAATTTTTTTTTTTAAAAAAAAAATTTTTTCCTTTTAAAAATTTTTAAAAAAAAAATTTTTTTTTTTTTTTTAAAAAATTTGTTTAAAATTTTTTTAAAAATTTTTTCCCCCAAAAAATTTTTTCCCCCCCCAAGGTTTTGGTTGGAAAAATTTTTTTTTTTTTAAAATTTTTAAAAATTTAAAAAAAAAAAAATTAAAAAAATTTTTAAAAAAAATTTTTTAAAAAAATTTTTTTTTTGTTTTTAAAAAAAAATTTTTTTTTTTATTGAAAAAATTTTTTAAAAAAAAAAAACTTTTTTAAAGGGAAAAAAAAAATTTCCTTTTTTTTTTTTTTTTTTAAATTTTAAAAAATTTTTCCGGGTTTAAAAAAAAATTTCCCCAAATTTTTAAAAATTTTAAAAAAAAAAAACCTTAAAAATAAAAAAATTTTTTTTTTAACCAAAAGGGGGAAAAAAAAAATTTTTTTTTTTAATCCCAAAAAAAATTTTTTTTTTTTTTAAAAAAAACCCCCCCATTTTTAAAATTTTTTGGGGGGAAAAAAAATTTTTTTTTTTTTAAAAAAAATTTTTTTTAAAATTTTTTTTTTTTTAAAAAAATTTTTTTTGGGAAAAAAAAAAAAAAAAAAGGGGTCAAAAAAAAAAATTTTTCCCTTTTTTAAAAACCAAAATTTTTTTAAAAACCCAAAAAAAAAAAAAAAAATTTTTTTAAAAAAAAAATTTTTTTAAAAATTTTTTTTAAAAGGGAAAAAAACCCCCCCTAAATTTTTTGGGTTCCCGGGGGGGTTTTTTTTAAAAAATTTTTTTTTTTTTTTTAAAGTTTTGGGTTATTTTAATTTAAAGGAAAAAGTTTTTTTGGGGGGGGGAAAAAAAAAAAAACCCCCCCCAAATTTTTTTTAAAAAATTTTTTTTGTTTAAAAAAAAAAAATTAAAAAATTTTTTTAAAAAATTTTTTTTAAAAAAAAATTTTTTTTTTTGGGGGAAAAAAAAAAAAAAAAAAAAAATTTTAAAAAATTTTTTTCCCCCCTTTTTTATTTTTTTAAAAAATTTTTTTAAAATTTAAAAAAAAAAAAATTTTTAAAAAAATTTTTTTTCCCAAAAAAAAATTAGAAAATTTTTTTTAAGGGGTTTTTACCCCCTTTTTAATTTTTTAATTTTTAAAAAATTTTAAAATTTCCAATTTAAAAAATTTTTTCCCAAAAAACCTTTTTTTTTTAAAAAAAAAAATTTAAAAAAAAGGGTTTTTTTTTTTTAAAGTTTTTTTCTAAAAAATTTCAAAAAATTTTAAAAAAAACCAAAATTTTTTAAAAAAATTTTTTTAAAAAAAATTAAAAATTTTTTTAAAAAGGGTTTTGGGGAAAAAAAAAACCAAATTAAAAAAATTTTTTTTTTTTTTTTTTTTAAAAAAAAAAAATTTTTTTTTTTTTTCCCCCCCTTTTTTTTTTTTTTTAAAAAATTTTTTTTTAAAAAAAAAAAAAAAAAAAGGGTTTTTTTTTAAATTTTTGGGGGGGAAACTTTTTTTAAACCTTTTTTTAAAAAAAGGGGTTTTTTTTTTTTTTTTTTAAAAAAAAAAAAAAAAGGGGGAAAAAAAAACCCCCCCCGGTTTAAAAAAATTTAAATTTTTTTAAAAAAACCCCCCTTTTTTTTAAAAAAAAAAAATTTTTGGTTTTTTTTTTTTTTTTAATTTTTTATTTAAGGCCCCCCTTTTCCAACCCCCTTTTTTTCCTTTAAAAAAATTTTTTTTGGAAAAATTAAAATTTTTTTTTAATTTTAAAAAAAAATTTTTTAAATTTTTTTTTCCCAAAAAAAGGGAAAAAAATTTTCCCTTAAAAATAAAAAGGGGGGAAAAAAACCGGGTTTTTTTTTCCCCCTTTTGGGTTTTTTTTAAAATTTTTAAAAAAAACCCCCTAAACCCCCAAAAAAACCCTTTTTCCGGGGAATTTTTTCCCCCCCCCAAAAAAGGGGAAAAAAAAAAAATTTTTTTTTAAAAAAAAAAACCAAGGGAAAAGCCCCAAAAAATTTTTTAAAAAAAATGGTTTTTTTAAAAATTTAAAATTTTTAAAATTTTTTTTTTAAATTTAAATTTTTTAAAAAAAAAAATTTTTTTTAAAAAAATTTTTTCCCAAAAAAATTTGGTTTTTAAAATTTTTTTTTTTAATTTTTTTAAAATTTTTTTTTTTTTTAAAAAAAAATTTTTTTTTTTTTTTTTAAAAATTTAAAAAAAAAAATTTTTAAAAAAAAAAAAAATTTTAAAAACTTTTTGGAACCCTTTTTTTTTAAAAAAAAAAAAAAAAAACCCCTTTTTTCTTCCCAAATTTTAAAAAAAAAAAAAAGGGGTTTAACCCCTTTTTGGGGGCCGGGGTTTTTGGGAAAAAAATTTTTTTTTCCCCCCCGGGTTTTTTTTAAAAATTTTTTTTTTTTCCCCCGGGGGGGCCCCCCTTTTTTAAAAAAAAAAATTTTATTTTAAAAAAATTTTTTTGGGGGAAAAAAAAGGGAAAAAAAAATTTTTTAAAAAAAACCCCAAAAAAAGGTTTAAAAAATTTTAAAAAAATTTTTTTTTTTCCCCTTTTGGGGGTTTTTTTCCCCAAAAAAAAATTTAAAACCCCCAAAAAAAATTTAAAAAAAAAAATTTAAAATTTTTAAAAAACCCCAAAAAAAAAAAAAAATTTTTTTTTTTGGTTTTTAAAATTTTTAAAATTTTTTTTTTAAAAAAAAAAAAATTTTTCTAACCCTTTTTTAAAAAAAATTTTTTTAAAAAAAATTTTTTTTTTTTTCCCTTTTTTTTTTTTTTAAAAAAAAATTTTTTTTAACCCAAAAAAATTCCCGGTTTTTTAAAAAAAACCCCCCCGGGGGAAATTTTTTAAAAAAAAAAATTTTTGTTTAAAAAAAAAATTTTTTTTTTTTTAAAAAAAAAAAAAAAAAGGTTTTCCCCCTTTTTTTGGGGTTTTTTTAAAAAAAAATTTTTTAAAAAAATTTTTCCCCTTTTTTTTTAAAAATTGGTTAAAAAACCTTTTTTAAAACCCCCCTTTAAAATTTTTTTTTTTTCCAAAAAAACCCCCCAAAAAATTTTTTTTTAATTTTAAAATTTTTTTAAAAAAAAAAAAAATTTTTCCTTTTTTTAAGGGGAAAAATTTAAAACGGGTTTTTTTTTTGGGGGGGTTTTTTTTTTGGGTTTTTTTTTTTTTTTTTTTTTTTTTGGGGTTTTTTTGGGAAAAATTTTTAAATTTTTTTTGGGTTTTTTTTTTTTTTTTTTGGATTTTTTTTTTGGGGGTTTTTTTTTTTTTTGGGGGTTTTTTTTGGGGTCTTTTTGGGTTTTTTTTTCTTTTTCCGGGGCGGGTTTGGGGGGGTGGGGGGCCCCCGGGGGGGGGGGGGGGGGGGTTTTCCGGGTTTGGGGTTTTTGGGGGGCCCCCCCGGGGGGGGGGGGGGGGGTTTTTTTTCCCCGGGGGGGGGGGGGGTTTTTTTTTGGGGGGGGGCGGGCCTTTTTTGGGGGGGGGGGGGGTTTTTTTTTTTTTTTTTTGGGGTTTTTTTTTTTTGTTTTTTTTTGGGGGGTTTTTTTTTTTTTGGGGTTTTTTGGGGGGTTTTTTTTTGGGTTTTTTTTTTTGGGTTTTTTTTGGGGGGGGGGGTTTTTTTTTTTTGGGTTTTTTTGAAGACAACATCTCCAAAACAAAATATAGTTTTAATAGACCTTCTGTGTGTGTATACCAAATAATAACTTTCTTTGTACATATTGCTGCTTAGGCACCAGGATCTCTGCCGTCTTTGCTACCATATCTGAAATGTATTACGCAAGAATTCACTAATATCATATGTGAGTACAAATATTCACATTAACTTTTTAACACTTTTATAATGTCCTGTTTTTTGTGTGTAAGTCCTTTATTTTTTGCGATAGATTGTAGTGTGTGTTCCGGATTTTTGGCCCTGGAGTTAAGTAGTACAGGATATTTTCATATCATCACGCTCAAACCTCTAACTTCTTTATGCATATAGGACTAGGTAAGAATCAAATAATTGATCGGTTATGCATGGTGATACCCTTTGGACATGACATATACCTTAGCAACTTCTACGTAGCTTTTTTCGCGCTTATTTATATATTTCAAGGATTAATCCTTGAAACAAGACTAGGTGTTCAGGTAAATGTTTAGGCATGAATGTAAAGTTAAATTTTGAGGCCGGTCAGAAGAAAATCAAGTTAAGACTGTTTAATAATTGATGAAATTCGGTTTAGTTCTATGGTGAGAAACCAGGCACTGTAATGTGTAATGCCGTCTGTCGGTACTTATCCAAACTTTCTAGCATAGTGTGATACTTTATCTGGCGGAGAATTGGCCTTGGTGAGACCAGGCACTGTAATGTGTAACTGCCGCTGTCGGTCTTATACAAACTTCTAGCATAGTGTGTTCTACTTTATCTGGCGGAAAAATTTGGTCTTGGTGTGACCAGGCACTGTAATGTGTTTAATGCCGACTGTCGGTCTTATCCTAACTTCTAGCATAGTGTTGATACTTTATTCTGGCGGAATTGGTATTGGTGAGACCCAGGGCACTGTAATGTGTAATGCCGCTGTCGGTCTGATCTATACCCTTCTAGGTTAGTGTTGATACTTTATCTGGCGGAATTGGTCTTGGTGAGACCAGGCACTGTAATGTGTAATGCCGCTGTCGGTATTATCCTAACTTCTAGCATAGTGTGATACTTTATCTGGCGGAATTGGTCTTGGTGAGCACAGGCACTGTAATTGTGTTAATGCCGCTGTCGGTTCTTATCCAAACTTCTTGCATTGTGTGATACTTTATCTGGGCCCGGGAAATTTGGTCTTGGTGGAGACCAGGCCACTGTTTAATGTGTAATGACGCTGTCGGTATTATCCAAACTTCTAGCATAGTGTGATACTTTCTCTGGCGGGAAATTGCGTCTGCCCTAGTGAGACCAGCCCCCGAGGCACTGTAATGTGGAATGCCGCTGTCCCGGTCTTATTCCCTTAAAAACTTCTAGGCATAGGTGTGATACTTTATTCTGGCGGAAAATTGGTCTTGGTGAGACCAAAAGGGCACTGTTTAATGTGTAATGTCGCTATCCAGCGGAATTCGCGCTTTGAGGGGAGTTTTGATTTCTTTACCGTTGGAATTTGGCTTGGCCTTGGTGAAACCCCGGCACTGTAATGTGTAATGTCGCTATCCCCGCGGTTTTCCGCGCTTCGAGTTTTAGAAAAGATACTGGAAAACAGCATTGTAAATTTTTTTGCGTCTATTCCCACTTTTTAAAAGTTTTTAGGGGATAAGCATTTTGGGTAAGCCCCAAGCCAATAAAAAACCAAAATATTTCCAACAAAAAATTTTTAAAATTTTTCCCCTTTAAAAAAATTCTATTTTCAAGTATTTAAATGTAGTTTAACGTGTTAATTTAATTTTATATAAAATAATAGGCCCTGACCTTATCCATCTTTGAAATATCGTATCCCTTCCGAAAACAAAGAAAAGGACCAAAATGGGAATTAATTCCATTGCAATTTTCTAAAATTTTTCGGTTTTTATTTCTTTCTCTGATCAAATTTTAAAATTTGTAAAGGCTTTAAAAATTTTTCATATCAAATAATAAAAAATTTTTAGATAAAAATTTAAAAAGGTTTTAAAAACATATGTTTAAAAAAAAATAGAGAAAAATTAATTAAAAAAATGTAATTATTGTCCGGACACCCAAATAGTGAACTAAGGGATGTCAAATTTGGGCAATGGGGTATTTTCCCAATCCCCAAAATTCTATAAAATTTCAAATTCATTTGAAAAAGGGGTGGGACGGGGTTTTTTTTCTTCTAAAACCCCCTACAAAAGGGGCGGTGGAATTGGCATAAAGTGTAATGATTCCCCTAGTTACCGGGACATACCCCCTTTATTGGGCTTATGTGTTTTCGCTTAGGCTAAAATTCCTCCTTTGAGTTAAAGATTCATGGTTTTGGAAAAAAATTTCTTTTTATCAGTTTTTTGGCTAACCCTTAAATTCGAAAGGGGGATTTTAAATAAAGCCTGAACCCCTCTTTTTTCCTTTTAGGAGGTAATAATTTTAATTTTTTTTTTTTATATTATTTCAATATTTTTATTTAAAATCCCCAAAATAAACAAAAATTCCAAAATTTTCATGGGGAGGTGACGTTTTTATACTGAACAAAAATTTCCCCTGTAGACCAGAGGGGTTTAAAAAAACAGGTTGATCTCTGTTGCCCTTCCCCCGCCATTGCCCAGAAGGGAAATGTGGACTTCTTTCCCCTCAGGCATCGGGTCTCTCTCAGTGGGTTTTATAATTTTTTATCAATTCTTTTTGGGGGATCAAATTTTGTCATTAACAAACCCCCTGCCCCTTTTTTTGTATTGCTTTAATTAATTACTCAAGTAATGTTTTATGGCCATGTCCCAAAATTTTTTTTTTTACAATAAAAAACCCTTTGGGTTTTAAGTTTGCCAGTTTAAATTTTCTCCTTTTTTTTTTTCCAAAATTATATCACTGTTCTTTTATTTTTTTTTTGAACCCCTGCTTAATTAGATTAGTATTAGACTAGTTTTTTGTATTAATTGTAAATCTATATTTTATAAAAAAAATTTTAATTGGGTTTTTCCCTTTTTTTGGAATCGTGAACTATTGGAACCGATCATGATGAAAAAATTTTTACGTTTTTAAAAGTATTTTTTCCACGGGAGGGAAAGGGTTTTTAAGGGGTATGGCCCCCCCCTCCCTTTCCCCCATTCAGGAAATTCCCCCCCACTTTGGTTACCCCGAAATACCCCATAAGAAATGGGATTGCCCGCAAACATATGTTAACGTCTTTTCAAATTTTTTAAACACTGTGAGAACAACAAAGCAAGCTCAATCGTGGCATCGGAGATATAACTAATTTAATCTAAAATTTATTATAGTAAAAAAAAAAAATTATTAAGTAATATAAGGACTTCGGTTCTTAAGATTTGCGTGCGAAGCCGTGGGTAACAGCTAGATAGAGGCAGGAATATGGTACATACCTTCATAATACGCCCAAGAGGCTCACGATGGAACGACTATCAATTATCTCAGCAATGTTTAGAATGTGATAGAAAAAGAATAAGTGAATATAGTGTACTGTTTTCAACGGGAATATATATATAAAAAATCAATTTTTGTGTTTGTCCTTTATGGAATCGTGAACTATTTGACCGATCATTATGAAAATTTTGTATGTACATGTATTTTTTCATGAGAAGGTTTATATTGTATGCCCATTGATGTAACTTGCCACCAGGCAGTGCTGCGATCATAAAAGTTTTGAAAGCGCCTGCAAGTTATAAACTGCAATCAAGACACAGTTAGTTACGTATATTAAGTAGCCAAAAACTATTTGAAGGCGCTAAGATGGTATAACATGTGTCTTAAAATAAATTATTTATTGAACTTAAAACTTGAATAGAAGACCACTTTATAATAAAGTACATGTATGGATACAAGTATAAAAACATACACTTTTGACAGATTTTCCTGATCGTGGCAACAAGGCCAAATCTACATCGGTGTTGTAAACATAACTCGCTTGAACCAGAAGTGTTCATACACGTGCGAAGAGCGTGCGAAGCCGCGGGAAACAGCTAGTATATATATATATGAATGAATGTTTGTGTGTTTGTCCTTTATGGAATCGTAAATTATGTGACCGATTATTATAAAATTTGTATCTATATGTATTTTTCCACGAGAAGGTTTATACGCTATGTCCATTGATGTAACTCGCCACCAGGCGGTGCATTAAAAAAAAGTTTCAAAGCGCCTGCACATTATAAACTGCAATTACGAGATAGATACGTATATTAAACAGTGAAAACACTATTTGAAGGCGATAATTATGATGTATATTTGTCTTTAAACTAAATTTTGGTTGAACTTAAAGCTTGAGTGGTAGATCACTGTGTAATAAAAGTGCATGGCATGTACAATACATTTTTGACAAATTTTTTGGGAAACG
>NW_025789194.1:0-8312 GCF_021130785.1 Homalodisca vitripennis
GCCCAAGATGCTTAGAAATATTATTACATAGACCTAAAAAAAACACCCCATCGAGGGTTATTAAAAGATTTCGTAAAAAAAAACCTTAGACAAAAACGTGTTTTAAATTTAAAAAAAATTTTAACCTGAAATGTATATGTAACCTGTAGATTTTTATTTTTTAAAAATTACGACACCAAAAACCCAAACAAAAACCCTGAGACCCCAGTCTCAAGACACCAATCTAAAAGGGGCCCCCAGCTACAGCACTCAAAACCGATCCCGCCACCACGAGAAAAATAAAGTCTTCAAGCACTTCCTTCTACTACCACGATTTCCCAAGCCTCTTTCGACCCCTTTCCAGCCATCAACCCACAACACAGAAAAACCCCAAATAACCCTCTAGTAAAATCTTAAAGGGAAAAGCGTACTTCACCCCAATGCCCCAGCATCCCTTATACCATTCCATCCCTTAATTATAAAAAATTTCCCTTTCAAAACAAGCAAAATTTACCTAAAAAGAACCCTCTCTAAATTTATTCCCTAAAAACCTAAAAACCCCCAAACCTATTGCAAGATACAGAGAAACCCTTTTTCCACATTAAAAACCTCATACATCAGCAAATGGTAGCAAAACACCCCCCTTCACCCAAAAGACAGCAATGTAAAAAACAGAAGATCGCTACGTTGTCGGAGATTTCTTCAAATGGTGTTGTGACATTGCGACAGAACACAAATACATGATTGGCAGACAAAAAGGGAAAGATGTCACACAGCATTTCTCAACACAACAACACTACCTACTTCGAGCTACGCGCATTCACCTGCTTTGTTCCAAAAATCTACAAAGACAACCCACTACCGCTCAAGCACGACGCAAAAATTTTGTAAAAAAAACAGGGAAAAACCTTTTGTAAATTTTTTAGCCTGGATTTTTAAAATAAACTACTTCTTTTTAGGGGCCTTACTTCATCCACATTAACAAATCAAAATACAATTCTAAACCTACAGTACTGAACGTGACAACCCAATGGATAACCTTAATTAGACTAAAGTACGTTTGTACGTAGAATCGTCTTTAAAGCCGGGGGAAAAGTAAGACTATTTTATTATTAGTAAAATAAAAATTATGAATAGATGTCAGTAGTTGCTGGAAAGGAAGTTCGTATTGCAATTCGAGACAAACATCCCCGGATGTACATAAGTACGCAACATCACAGCCCCTGAGCCGCCGATGTGGAACAAACAGGAAATGCAGTATGTGTAAAAACCGTGCGTCAATGTAAGGACGAGCCATGCGCGGATAGGGAAAAATTGTTACTCAACCAAATTAATGATGCGGAGAGAGAGTATGCGGAAGAGGCGTGGTCCATGAGCTGGCGGAGAGAAGAACATCAAAAACTGGAGAAACAAAGAGGAGAGGTAGAAGTCGAGGACGGGAATTCGTAAAGTAAAGTTGCGGAGCGATCTGTTTTGTGTTCTGTGCGAAAAAATATCTCTCTAGGCGTAATAAGATGTAGATGTGAAATAAAAATGTAAGTAATTTGCGAAGAACTAGTATACTTTTAGGTTTCATAATCATTTTTCAAATTCCCATATCTTATTTAAATGTTCTCACAATTTTACTGAAAATGGTAAATGTATCGTAAATTATAAGCTATCTTATAAAGAGACAAAGTATTCTCATGTATAGTCCATGAAACTCCATTAGTCACTATTGCCAACACTACAAAAATACAAGTTAAATGTTAATAATGAATTAAATTATTTTACAAGATAAAATTGTAATGAGAAATATCTTATAATCTATCAACAATGTTTTCAAAGTATTACAGAGTTATTACAGGTTTTGTGGTAATAGAAAGTCGATTGACGACAAATCCATTAATCAATATTAATGAAATGTAGTCACAAATTATATGAGTTGGCTTCATTTGAGGGTCTTTGTACTGCCAATCAACACTTAACCTACTTATTAAAATTTCCTCCACAAGCATAACCCCTTTCTCAACGAATGTCATAACATTAATCTTAAACTAAACCAACCCTACAAAAAACCCCTTTCAAAAAGCAAATTTTGGTATATCATCTAACGCTGTGGGTAATGACGATACACATATAAAGTTTTTTACATGTTTTTCATGAAATAGAGATGTGTTTTTTTCACGTTTTAATTTTTCTTTTTTATGTAGTATCCAAGTTTAATGGAAAAATGCATTAATTCTTCCCTTATAAAATTAAAAGTCCCATGAAACTAAAAATTATAGACCTATTAATATTTATGTGTGTTTTTTGGTAAAATAAAGGATAAGTTTGGGTATCAAAAAATTTTTATGTATGTTAATGAGTGAATATTTTATGTAAAACCCAATCTGGATTAGACCCAAAGTATAGTACTCAGCGGGTCTGATTAGGTTACGGACAATATAAGGTTGTCAATGGATAAAAAGGGAAAAAAAAAATTTTTCTTAACCTTTTGATTTCAGTCGTGCTTAGACTGTGTAAAAAATGGTTGTTATTAGCAGTTTTGGATCTTATAATATTAGTGACAATGTAGTTTAATGGTTCGATCATATCTATTTAATAGAAATCAAAGAGTAAAAAAATAGTGGCGGAAATGTTTTCAATTGGAAGATTAATCCTGAAGGAGTTCCCCCCGGGGGTCAACATTGTCTGCCTTACTTTTCTCACTTTTTTATAAGTAGATATATAAAATTATTATGTTTAGAAAAATTTATGTGTTGTGTGATGTTTGCAGCGTACATAAGTTGAATATAAATAAAGGAAATGAAGCTGTTGATGCAATGAACGCCGATTATGTAAATTTTTCTAGCTAGTGTAAAAGTCATGGGTTTTAAAATTTTAATGCTTTAAAAAAGTAAGTATATGATATTGGGAACCTCCCGAAACTTGCAAATATAGATTATGAAAATTTATTACCGATCGTTGATTGAAGGAACAGTACTGAGATATGAAAATTGTTTTGTATATTTAGGTCTTTAATATGTCAAACACTTTATCTTGGGACGATGCAGGTGGATTGTATAGTTAAGAAAAGTTTATCAATTGTTTATACCAGTTTTTAAAAGACTTAGTTTTAATCCATCAGTACATGTAAAGAAAACTAAATGATTCAGAACATTGGTGT
Source organism: Homalodisca vitripennis (assembly GCF_021130785.1). Taxonomy (NCBI): domain Eukaryota; kingdom Metazoa; phylum Arthropoda; class Insecta; order Hemiptera; family Cicadellidae; genus Homalodisca; species Homalodisca vitripennis. The sequence goes on from NW_025789194.1 coordinate 3,128, forward strand.
TACCATTTTTTGAGTACGCTCAAGCAGCATATTGTGATTTAAATAACTCCTAATGAATCATTACAGGTAGCACAGGAATGGTGTATAAGATTTTATTTATAACCTAAAAACTTGATGATCATGTAACTATATTTATTATGGAATTTTAAGATGGTTTTAAAAAATTATAGAGAAAGTTTAGATAATTCTGTGTTAACAGTGTTGTTTAAAGATATGCATAATATGAAAAGCCGGATTTCTGTTTTGAGCGTTACGTTAGTTGTTTATTGTTCATCAAGAAAACACTCGTTTTGGAAGCCTACAACTTTGCTCTTTCCTATTTCTCAGAACGGTTGATTTATACAAATTCTTTTCATGCTAAAATCTATTAGACTAATGAGCTGTTTTAGACAATAATATAAATAATGTTCCCTCAGATCAAACTTTTAAAAAATTATTGAAGGACATGTTAAGTAAATAGATATGAGTAATGTGTTAATGTACGTCAATCCGTAAGCAGGAAGAAGAAAAATTAATTATTATCTTGTGATGTAATGATTTTATTGTCAATTACACGTTTTATTTGATAAATCGATTTGTTAGCTTTAATATGTTTGTCTAAAGTTGAAAATTTAAGCATTGTAGGATAACTCTCAACTGATTAAAATTATTTATCAGATTTATATTAATTATCTAGGGAGTAACTCCACTTTATGTTTGTTGTTGTTTAATTGATTAAGTAATAGTGTATTATATTTAAAACAGTTAAAAATGTGTTTTTTATGTGTGCAATATAAAAATTATGAAAACATTTGAGAATTTTAGTTTTAGTAATATACATGTAAATAGATTAAGATTAAAAAAAATAGTGTAAACTTTTTCCGTATAGGAAAACAATTGTAGCTAGTATTTTCTAAATCGGCCAAAAATTATAAAGTTTAAATTATTTGAGTCAAATTATATTATATTTAAACCCATTCAATTTTAAGGTTTAGATAAAGTTAATTTAGATTATTTTGATTTTATAAAAGTCAAGGTTTCAGGTGTGTTTTTATTAAAATTTGTGTGCCACAACTCTGTTAAAAAACAATGTAATTGTAACAAATTCTGAGCCTGTCACCGGCTGTAAGTGTTGACATCTTGGTCCTAAACCGGGGCTAGTGGGTAAATAATGAATGTATCGAAAGTAACACAATTTTTGGTTTTTTTGCACCTCTCATTCCATTTTGAATGCCTGTACAAAACATACCAATCCATAGGCCACCAATTAATAAGTAGTCACTTTAAAAAAAAACTGTATATGTAGGTTTATGACCACGTTTTTTAAAACATACGCTTAATGTCTTACAGGAGGGTATCTTAAAATAAAAGATTTAAATTTACAAATTTACATATTGTAATTACTTATGATTATAAAGCTTAGGGCGGTTATATTACCATCTGTTCATACATTCGATTAGCTAAAAACAATTTTAATTTAAACCTCTAAAACATAAGCAATTCATGGTACAAAAATACAAACCTCGCATGGAGGGCCAAGTGCTCAATCAGAAAGAGTGATTTAGGGATAGCTGAGTACCAACATACTCCACAATCATCTTTTGAATTATACTAGACCTACTCGAAACTACCCTTGCACCCTTCAATGTCTCGACAAATCCCAAGTTTGGATTAATGAATGAGAGAGCCTTTAAAGTTTGAGTTTTCTTAATTTGATACTGATTTGGTGTATCCAGTAACTGTAACGTAGTATAATGCGAAGTATTTTCCACTAAATTTCAAGGCGTCGTTATCAGTTATAAATCGGGCTCAATATTTTAAAGGCGCACGAATTGAATACTTGGTATATCCATTTTAATTGGGTTTTAGAGAGTGATTTCTGATCAGTATAGGCTATGTAAAAATCCACTTTTTTATCACGCCCTTCCTAACTTTGTCTTGCCAATATCCGGCCTTGTATAGGCTTTCATTTTGCTCAATAAATATTCAATCCGCCTTTATTAAAGAAGAGTACCGTAGGTGGATGTGGAGAATACATTTTAGCGTGATTCATATATAGTAATACCTTAGTGTTTTATCTTATCTTATCACACTGCTGTCTTTCAGGCAATCTCTGTAGAAAATATATTTAGAATTCTAGAAAAACAATATATTAATTACTTACTAAAAAATTAATAATTTAAACTTGGATTTTGGATTAAGATATATTTAAATGTGATACATATTTACCAAACTGTTTAGATGGTATAATAATACTGATATGTATCAGCAGAAATCAATAAAAATTAGATTTTTTTCCAAAGCGTATAGAAGGCACAATACATTTAACACGTGGTAGATATGCCACCAGACCTTCTTCAGGAAGGAGAATTATTTTACTTACATTCGACTCACTCCAGCACCAGAATAATATTTTGAAAATGATTCAAGAAACACCCTTTGTACAGCGAACCTAAGAATACAAAACCTATTCTTCATCTCGGAGCACACCTTAATTTTATTTGTAATATAAATATAAGAAAAATATAAAAAAAAAAAAATTCTTTGAAATGTAATGCTTTAGTACAATTTGTTTACTCCCTTATATTTAAAAAGTACCATTATTATGTTTCATAGTTAAAAATAAAACTCGAAATAAAAAAATCAAGATTTATGATAATGGATGAAAAAAAACGTCCTTATAAATGAATAGTTCCACATTCAATAGGAAGTCAAGCGCATTATTAAAGCCCCGACTCTTTCCTTGGTGACCCAGTTTTTGTGGCTAGGGTAAATGACTTCCTGCTCCCTTTTGAAACGTCCTTGCTCTCTTATTAGAAACAAATCGTATATTCCTACAAATTTAAATTAAATTACTACATCCAAGCGTGCAGAAGTACTTTTATTGAAACACAAGAAAAACAATAGCAGAAATTAACTAGTTTTCAGCTCTTCCTTCCTTAATCATTAACATAAATGCCTTTCTACAAGTTGTTTCGTATAATCAAAATCTCATTTATTTACTACATAATAGATTTTTAACTATTCCTAAATATCAGCATCCATGCATAGCTTTTGGGTTTGTATAGAATAAGTACCGGAACCAGTAATGGTCTGTAATAAAATATGTTAACCAGTAACATTGCAACAAATAATACTAAAAATACATATAAACAACTGACAAATACAATAATAAAGTAATTTCTAAAAGAAATAACCTAGCACCAACAATTGGAATGAAAATCATATATAAAAATATTCTAAAAATTTAATAATATAATTCCCAGTGCTGATTCTAAGTTAATACAATGTACATGTTATGCAATTTGGTGTTGCACAAAATATAATAAACTAAGATTCACAGCTGAGAAGTGATATTATTATTAATTAATAACTTTTTTTCTTTTTTTATATTGGCCTCTGTCGATGTCATTTTAAAGTGTAGTGTTCCCTCGCATTTACAATCCACTTTGTTAACTATGTGTAAAAATTGCTCTTATTTAAATTTGCTTTTCCGTCAAAGAAAAATTTTAAATCCTTTCCTGAAATTGTGTGTTGATATCATAATGTATTGCCAAATTTTCGTAGGGATGAATTACTTATTTTAAAATTTATATTCAGCAGAAATTTACCAATTTATATATGCATGAAATAACCAGTCATAGTAATATATAAGCTGATCTTATTTAAGATCATTATTATTACAAAAATAAACTAAGTGATACGGCCTTGATTTTTTAAATAATTTAGCTTGATCCTTATTGCTAACTGTTTTGTATCATTCTTACAATTTGATTTTTAATTCGGTGTAAATCCTCCAATGATGAATGATTGCCATAAACGAGCTGTACTTTTGAAGCAAAAATATGTACAGAGAATTTAAACGCGATTTCCTTAAAAAGTTCCCTACATTAATAGATTAAAGAATTGTTTTTTTTAGTTTTGATAAGTGTTATAGTTAAAAAAATATCCTTGTTTCAAATTTAAAATTTCCAAATACAAAATAGAGACAGATAGTAAAATTTTAATTATAATTATTACAGGATAAAAATTTTAAGTACCGCCCATTTTTTACAACGTCAAGGATTGATTAATATAATATTAAAATTGCAGGTAAATGTAGCTTACATATTTCATTAATTCAAAATTCTAATAAACATTTTATCTATTCAGATATTCTTAGGTTTCTATTGTGAGATGAAAGTTGTCATGTAGAATTTTGACTAGTTGTGTAAGTATTGAAAGCAGTCATTGAAAAGGCCAGGAAGCATTTTTTATGGTATTTTTAATCATTAGTTTTGCAATCTCGTATTTTCTTGGAGAGAATTATGTTTTCATACTAACGAATTTGTGTCGATACTTTTTAGTGTACACGCAAAATAAGTTTTGTTTCATAAGGTCAAGGATATCTGCCTGGACTAAAATATTATTGTGTAAACGTTTCTATACAAATATATATATATATATATATTAGATATATAGATTTAATATGATTTTATTTTAATTTTTTATCATATTAATTTTTTTAGTACATATCTTAATAATATAATTACATTCTACAGATTATTCCTGAGACTCCTGTAATATGTCTTAACCGTATTAAATGTTTAAATAGGCATCTAGGAGATTATTTATTTTCTGTTTAAAAGGCATTTTAACCAAAAATACCTCTATGGTTATATAAAAGCTTTCGACAACAAAATAAATAACAAAAAATTTTACATTCATATAATTTATCTGTTTGCATTACAAATAAATTACATAAAACATAAAATAAGTTATATAAAATAGTATGTTTGTGCTATGAATATGGTAATTTACACCACAGATTTTAACGAAATAGAATATCATTTCTTTTAATCTTCAGTAAAACTGTAAATCTTTTACAAAAGTTTTTTAATGTTTATTTTACTGTAAATCATATGTAAACAGTTATTTTATACGATCATTACACTCATTATTGGACTTAAACCTTTAAACTTTGATTTTAAAGTGAGTATGATCTTGTAATAATAATTTCATATTAAAAGATTAAAAGATATACTTCTCATATATAAGTATTTGTAAGTGTTATACATTTTTTTTTTTTGGAATAGTTTATATTCTTTTCTTTATTGTATTGTTAATTTCCTTTTATTCTGCTGGCTGTAATGAGCTATATAGATTTTAGCGCCTGATTAGTAATCTTCTTATAGTCTATTACATTTACACAGCCAAACAATTTCAC
>NW_025789195.1:0-8158 GCF_021130785.1 Homalodisca vitripennis
AGCCACAATCCGGAAAGGATGTGTCCTGTTTAGAATGGAATTTGGGTGTATAATAAGTAATTATAAACATGTACATCTAAGTCACTCCTATAAAAATGTGTTTTGTAGTGTTACGATTATTTAAGCTTACAAGAGATTAATATGGACACATGGCTGAATCTCTTACGGGTGTTATATTGAGGTCTGTTTACAAATTTATTTATTTCTGCTAAAAATTTTCCCTGGTTGTCATAGATGGTTACCCATATGTACCAGATGTAAAAATATGTCACTAACTCTCAGTCAAATAAAAACCCCCTTCGTGACGTGTACATTGCAGTATCATTGAAACTCAGCAGTTCCTCCATACAGAAATAGACCCCCTTTTATGCCACAATTGTCATGGTCAGGTCCGGTGTTTCGAGGTATACAGACAAGACAAGCAAAACAGGCAGACATTGTATTTTTTTAGTTCCATCCCCAGACGCCTCCCTCAGACAAACCCATTTCAGGTAAACCAATACATGTTATCATTCTTAGATAAATACTAATATTATAACAGAAAAAACAATAAGTAATTACTAAAAACCATAATATTAAAATTATTATTTTGCAGGCAAAGGGAATGCCCACCATTAAAACGTTGTCATTTGATGTTAAAAATAATTGTTGAGAGATATAAATACAATATTGTAATATTTAGTTATTCCTGCTCTAAAAAAGTATTATGCATATTACAGATTACAATGGAAAACAATGGCACTGTTGGTTCAAACAATGATCCGCCGGTAAATATTCCATAAATGATAAGGTATCGGAGTCATGTCACACTGATATTTTTAAAGGTAGTGTTTTTACAGCAAGCACTGTTGGTTTTGTGATATTTGTGTATTTATCTGTGTTTATGTATTTTGCCTATTTTTCATTGAACTAAACCAGTGTCATCAATGTTTATAGATTGAGTACTATAATACTGATATTGTCATATGGACAGTTTTAATTACAGACGTAACATTCACACACTTTATTATATTAACCAAATGCAAGGTTAAAGAGAGGTTTCCAAATAGATATAGATGTAGTAGATGGAGAGCAATGGAAACAAAGCAGGAATAACGGAATAAATTTGGGGAAATGATGGGAGGATTAGAAGGAAACATTTGATAATTGCATTTTCAGAATGGCGTATTTGAGTAAATAAGCCGCCTTCAGGAGGAATTTAGCGTGAACGGAAAATAATCAAAGTTGCGATTTCAGTTACTGGGTTTTAAAAAAACGTTCGAGTAAACTACAAGGAGTATTATGTGATTGATAGTAGAATAGAATGATCAAGAGCTTCATAATGGAAGACGATAAGGTTCGATAAGTTTGAAATCCTATCGCTTTGTTAGGCAGCTGCCAGTAATGGGACTATCACAGTTGGGCCACTGAAAAAACATGGAGCGTGAAGTGTATATCTCGGAGGAGAAGTTCATGACGGTTAGTTTCTTAATATCTCAAGCGTCTTTTATAGCGCATTTTGCACTGACTGTGTAATATAAAGAGAATAAACTACCTGTATACATAACTGGTTTAAAATCATAAATCTTAACAAAACGTAGATAAATCTGTCAATAAATTTGTTAGAATTTGATAATAAATGACAAATCATCCTGTCGGAATTCACAGTGAACCGTAAATAATCTGAATGGATTACAAATTGAATAGCGTCCACCAACATCATTCATATGGGATCCAAATTAATTACTCGTTCAATATGGATTGAAGCCCTCAATAAACTATTCCTAATGCTGGTTCATCCCACGTCTCAATGAATATATATGTTTAACTATTATAAAAATCTAAAAATAATAAAAAATGACTTGACATAAACAATATGATGTAATTTACTAAACTGTAAATATGATTGTTATAAATCAAATCTTCAACAAGAGGCAAGAGTTGCTTTCAATGTTACTTTTCAGAACAATGGGACTAAAGGCTTATGTTGTAATTAACTGCTATCAAGAAAGGAGATTACAATTTGAAACTTTTTAAGACATATTTTAAGAGTTGAGAGCCTCTTCTCTGTTTACTTCTTTGTTTCGATTACAAAGATTGGATGTCATTACAATAATAATGAAATCCTCAACATTTCTAGTCTCATTTATAGCTAATATGTCTTAAACGATACTAGTATATTTTGTGACTCTTCCACCTTATTAATCATACCATAGAATAAAATATTGTCGTGATGAAGAAATTTAATTTTCCATTACACTGATCGGGTAATATATTTTCAATCATACTCAACATGGGTTACTAAAACTTTACGGTTATGGTAACCTTATCATGTCCAATTTTTGTGTCTGGTAAAAGTTTTAACCTATTAAAATATATTGTTACATTTTTGCACTGATGACCTAGTTCCCGAGTTCAAAAAGGCACAATTTGATACATTATGTGAGGTATGAGTAAATATTTACAAGCCCATCAAATTGTCATGTCTTCGACACTTATGGTACTGGCAAAACAACATTAAAGTTATGATTCTCGCAAAAGTATTAGACAAAAAATATATCACGGCTTCATCTCTAATCAATGATTTTTTTTTCACTATATATCTATTAAAAAAGACGGACAATGTGACATACATAATGAAATTACAATTCCACAAACCGATATAGAAATTAGTACTAGTGTAACAATTACACTGGTATAGATTGTTAGATTCTAAGATACCCCAAAACTATTTAGTTAATCATGTTATTTTTCTTAAATCAGTCCATAACTTCGAAATGTTAAGTTTTGCATGGTGTTAAAGCAACAACTTTTCAAACATTGCAGCTTAAAATCAATAGAGAATAGGAAACAATATGATTAGAAGATTATATCAAATATTCTTAAAATTATTTGGATTATTTATTAAAGAATTTATCTTATTATCTTGCCAAAAATATGAGTAGACCTATACATATAAGTATTGTGTTTACCTTTTTTATTGAAGGAGAGCTACGCGTAATTGTGTTTCAAAGAAACTGCTCTAATAGTGAGGAAATCCAGGATGTACGCTTTGCATCTCGCCGTGATGCATGGTCTACTAGTTTTTTTATTTTTTTTATTTTACTAAAACCTTAACCATTAGATCAAACGAGATCACCAAGAATAAATGTGTCCCCATACATGATTAAAATAAAATTGGCATATGTTTATAAAATTGAATAGCGTTTGTTATTATAATATTAATTCATCAACGACAACAATTCATTTTGGGTTAAAAAGGTATGGAGCAAATCAAAAAAAAAAATACAGTATAAAGATAATTTAGAGTGAATTTTTTAACCTACTATTGAGGGCATTTGCTCGTGTTGAACTTAAGTACAGTGGAATACACTACAAGCAAATTAGTTAATGGAGACGATGTCACAGGTCCTTCCGGATATTCACGAACCCGGAAATTCAAAGGTGCACATACGGTGCTCTAAGTTGAGGCTGGCCCATATTGCCGCTGTGTTTCATATACAAATGTTTGTTGAAAATTACAAAACGCTGGTGTATATTTATTGTCGTGGACATATCGGAAACATATTAATCGGGAGAAATATTTTTTATACGTCTTAACTTTATTTTTCTCATGGAAATTTAATGGAAATAACGTTTTATAATTTCATATACTAATCAAAATAATTGTATACGTTAAAATAACTTTTCTTCTTTTGTGATGATTTAACTAATTGTTTGTTAAATCGAGCTTACCTCGCCCCTCAAAACCAATGGAATATATTGTTATAATATGTAACTGAGAGTAGTGAAAGAACACCGAAAGAAAGTTTCAAAAACCTGTCCAACCAAAAAATATAGTTTAAGCTTTACAGGGAAGTAAAATACGCGTTTATTTGGCTTTTAGTTTTACACAGAAAAAATTTATTTAAATTAAAATTTACTTAATAACCTTTCTTATCTGAAATTATCTTGAAAGTGTTTACCTAGGATTATTTACAGAAATTTTAGTTTATAAGAAATAGTTTATTTGAGAACAGTTTAATCATTCATGTCACATTCTAATTCACATAACAAATTACGTTGAAATTCTTTGCTTATTCTGGATTGCACATTATAAATTATTCAAAATGTTTTAAAATTCTATATTAAAAATTATTTAAAATTTGTTAATATTACCAAAACAAGTGAAAAGTTTAAAACAACCAAATAAATAATCAACTGTAAACAGGATTTCGGACGTATGTCACATGGTTTTTGTTACAAAAAGGATATAACAAAAAACGTTTCGTAGGGATTGGAATCTCTTCCTCTTCGTCAGGTTGGGGCTAATTGTCTACAAACCAAATATTAAAAATCAGAAAATAACAACATAAGGGAAAGAAAATTGAGTTGAAACGTATCCTTTTTTGCTAATATATAAAGATGGCAAAATGTCAGAAAACCTTGTCCTTAATTCACCCCTATTCTACTCCTTTTCACAAACTTCCTGCTTTTTACTTTCATTTGCCCAAAGTGCAGTCCTTTTGGGTTTTATAAAAAGTTTTTTAAATAGTTCAACTACTGGTTTAAAAATATATATTTAGGTTTGGGTTAGGTGGAAGACAAAACACCCTTGAAAAGTTATCCCCTTGAAAAAAACAGCAGGTATTGATACACCAACGTGAAACAGGTTTTTCGTGTTGTCAAACTTGTTCTGAACATGCTCTAAACACTGTGATTGATTGTTTGACAACTTCAACTGCTTTTTGTCATTCTTTTACCCACCAAACTGTTCAACAGTATAAATAATTGCAAATACTCAAATTTTTATGAATTATAATAAAATGAAGGTAAAGAACATTATTATATAAAACTAATATTCTAAATTGTTTCACAAAAGTGATTGAATAGCACCCTAGTGACCTTTTTGACCATTATCAATATATTCATGACGCTGGTGTTACTTAATCCAGCCCAATAAATTAGCTCTATACAACTAAAACATGCCTTACCTACGATCTATGTATCTGTTCATTATACGCATCATAAATTGATTTTATTTCGGCTTTACTATTGGAATAAGCCTATTTTTTTCAGGTCAACAATTCTTTAACCAAATATATAAATCCACAGGTGGTTGGCTATTGAAGTCTTATGTGAGATCCATCCGAGGAAATTCTGTAGCCGAATGCGATGAAGGTCATTAGGACGGGCTGTACCGAATGAAACTCTGAATATTTATTCAAAAGAGCATACAGAATTTTCACAACGTGCTAAAAGGCTAGGTTTAGAAAAATTTTTAAATAAGGGTTGGGCAGAGAGACTGAAGCCTGCTATGTAGTTTGGCTCTACTAAAAAGGTGATATTCATACAAAATTACTATTTCCCGAGAAAATTTAACTTTGCAATAATATAGGTTATCTATCCTTCAGATGAATTTTAAATCTAGTGCTTTCAAATTTTTACCGGTGATTTCATAAATCACTTGTAGGCTCCACAGAGGGTTTTTCATGATAATTTGGAATTTCCATTTAAACCTTTTGGGTAATGACTATTTCAAGTTTATTTTTAAATGATCAAGTATACTGTAGTGGTACTGACACTGAATATTTAAGTTAATTTTCTAATAATTTTCTTCAGAAAATTTAATTAAAGTCAAAAGTTTTGTATAAGACAAAGCGGGGATAACCTAATTTTTAGTGGTTCACTATTCAACCCAAACCTCATTTGCTTTTAGTTCCCTACCATTAATGATATGTAGCACTAAATTAACATTAAGTTTCCAATAGAAATTAAGTAAAAATTTGGGTGGTGGCCCCCTTTCCATATCCCTTCATTTTAAACTTTATAATTATTGTGTTTTGAGATAATTTATAAAAACTGTCAATACATTATGTATCAAGGTACACTTTTTGCCTTTTAACATGTTAAGTTTAAAAATGTTCTTTTTTACAATGTAATACATTTTTTCCCAACAGAGTATTTACAGTAACTTTTAAAGGGCCTTTGTTTGTGTTTCCCCCCAAAAAAATTGGGAAAAATTTTAGGAATAACTAAAAAAATTTAATCTGTTCCCTAAAAATTTTTCCCCTTTTTATGTCTTTGCCCAAAAAAGGGGTTTTGAAGAAAATTAACCCGTGTTTATAAGATTGGGAAACAACAGATAAGTTTAGATACGGGAAATTTTTGGGTTTTTTTTAAAAAAGGGGGAAAAGGGTTTTTAGAGCCCCTTTTCCCTGAAATAAAAAACTTTCCCCTTGGAAATTTAAAAAAAAAAGGGAATGCGGGGTAGGCACGGTAACACTGTAAAAACCCCCTAATAAAAGGGTGGTTTTTTGGGAACGATTATTCAAATATAAAAAAATAGATAATAAGGGGGGAAAAGTTTTTTTTCAACTTTATAGGAAAAAAAATAGAAAATAGGAACAAATTAAAAAATTATATAAATAAACAAAGATTTTTTGGGTTTTTTATTTTAAAAATTTTCTTATTATCTTGCAAAAAATGATAACTAACATAAAGGTTTTTTTTCTTTTTTTTTGGGAGCACGAAAATTTTTTTTCAAAAACAGCCAAAAGTGGGGGGAAACAGGATGTCCCTTTGCTCCCCGGGAGCATGTTACTAAATTTTTTATTTTTTTTTTTTACAAAAACCCTAAAAATTTAAACAACGAATCACCAAATAGATTTTTCCCTAAGATTAAAAAAAAAATTTCAAAATTTTTAAAAAATTTTTTTTAAAGTTTTTTATTAAAATTTATTCCCCAAAACAACAATTCTTTTTGGGGTTTAAAAAAGGGATGGGGCAATACAGTAAAAAAAATTTTAGTGATTTTCTATTGAGGGCCCTTTGCTCTTTTTAACTTTTTTTAATAAATGGAAAACACTAAAATCAAATATATAACGATTCACTTTCCGGAAACCCCGAACCCGGGAAAAATTTAAAGGGCCCCATCCCTTTATTTTTGGCCCCAATTTCCCTTTTTCCCATACCAAAAATTTTTAAAATTACAAAACCCTTGAAATTTATTTTATACAAATGGAACCCCCAAAGGGGGAAAAAATTTTTTTTACTCTACTTTTTTTTTTCTTGGGAAAATTTTGAATCGTTTTTTTTTTTATAACAAAACAAATATTGTATTTCCTTTAAAAAAAACTTTTTTTTTCTTTTGTATGATTTACTAAAAATTTTTTGTTAGAGAGCTTAAACCCCCCACCCAAACCCAAAAAAATTTTTATTTTAAAAAGGGAACTGAAGAATGAAAGAAAACCGAAAAAAATTTTTAAAAAACCCCCCCCAAAAATAAGTTAAGCTTTACAGAAGTAAAAAACCCTTTAATTTTTTGGGGGTTTAAATTTCAAAAAAAAATTAAATTTTTTAATTTTAAAATTTTCTTAATACCTTTTTAAACTAATTAACTTGAAAATTTTTTCCCAGGGTTATTTACAGAAATTTTTGTTTTTTAAAAACATTTTTTTTAAAATTTTTTTTAAAATTTTTAATTCACATAAAAAATTACCCTGAAAAATTTTTCGCTATTCTGGGTTTTTTAAATTTAAAAATTTTCAAAAAATTTTTTCATTCCATATTTAAAAAAATTTTTTAAAATTTTTTTAAAAATTTTTAAAAAAAAAAGTTTAAAAAACCAAACAAAATCAATTTAACAGGATTTGGGGGTTTTTCACCTTTTTGTTACAAAAAGGTATAACAAAACGTTTCGGGATTGGGGAAATTTTTCCCCTTGTCAGGTGGGGGATTTGTACAAAGCAAAAATTTTAAAAAAAGGGTATAAAAAAATAAGGGGAAAAAAAATGGTTTAAAAGTACCTTTTTGTAATATATAAAATGGGAAAGTCGAAATTTTTCCTGCATTTACATTTTTCCAAAGTGCTCTTTTTGGGGTTTTTTTAAAAATTTTTTAAAAAGTTCAAAATACTGGTTTAAAAAAAAAATATTTAATTTTGGGTTTTTTTAAGAAAAAAAACCCTTTAAAAGTTATCCCCCTTTAAAAAAAAGCAGGTATTTTTGAAGGGGGGGCATGTTTTTTTAAATTGTTTTTTTTGCCTTTAAAAATTTTTTTGATTTTTTAAAAAATTCACCTTTTTTCATTTTTACCCACAAAAAAATTTTTTTATAAATAATGGCTACCCCAAAATTTAAATTTTATATTTAAAAATATATTAATAAAATAAAAAAGGGGGGTAAAAAAAAATTTTTAT
>NW_025789196.1:0-9881 GCF_021130785.1 Homalodisca vitripennis
AAAACCCACGTTCAACATTCAGCACTATGGAACAACTGCAGATACTATTTATGATCGGAATATCAGTTTCTTAAACGACGAGCAGGCTTGCTGCATAGAATAGTAGGTTTCTCTTCCCACTTAACATTAGGGCTTTTCAGTCCCTGCTTGAGAAGTGTCTGAAGTTCTCTTTTCTAATTATATTTCTGAGGAGCTGCTAATTCTTAAAATCATAGTATCGCAGATTCGCTGCTGGATCTCAACAGTTCTCCGGTAGGTTGAGTGGATAAGTCTTTTGGGCCAATTACAATCGGGGCGTGGGTAGTGGGATCACTTTGTTTTAGGTATGTTTCATTCAATGATTTTGGGTATGTAAGTGTCTTCAGATCCGGATTTTGATAGTACATGGATGATAGCAACCTTGATAGTCAAAAGTTGTTAGTGAGCAGCTCCGATAGGAACATGTTTATTTTTTTCTGGAAATGTAACTGGGGTATCCTTATGGAATTCTTACACAACGGTTTTAACATCTTTTGAAACATCAAATCGTCAATTAGCAATTTTAGCTTCCACCTGAGACGTCTCACCCATGTTTTTCAACTCGTGTTTTTCATAAACACTCTGTTTGAGTAATCAGTGTTACTCTATCACTGTGGGCTTTGGATGAAGGTTTCTTGAGGCTTGATTTTTGAAGCCTGTGCAAGGGACAAATCCGATTAACTCTTCTAGGGACCAACTCGAAACGATCCAATGCCAGGTTAGTGTTACAAAGAGTTGGTAGAAGTGATAATAATGTATCTACAAAGCTCTTTTGTAAGTTGAAACGTTGGCTTCGAGTCCCATTCTTGTTTTGTCTTCAGTATGCTTCAGATTGAAATGGATTGTACAAAGCCATTTAAATATCTGTCCACAACTGCTCTTCACCGCACTATTAGAAGCTGGAGGTCTACCCAACGAAGTATCTAAAATAGATAGGAGGAACTGGCCGATTTTCAACAATTTGTCTCCTCTAGTCCTTCTTTAAGCAACTTCTGCTCCAAATCCCTCCCTGCTGATTTTTTCTTTCGCGAGCGTGAACAACTAAACATGCTTTCTAATTTTAATCCATGAATATCTTAAAATAATTGATTTCCAGCTATTCTTCTATGGAAATCGTGCACGGCACAAGAGCTCACTAAACGATGGTATCAAAACCAAATTGCCAAATGTACCCAAGTTGGGGAACGTTCTCAGATAAGCTGTTATAGCAAGGCCAGATTTCTTGCACCTAGTAGCATGAAATGAAGCACCTATCAACAAGTTGTAGAGCATCATCATTAGGGTCTTTCATGAATTCAAAGCTTAGACCTAATGCTTGTAAATGGATTTAAAAGTTCTTGCTAATATACCAGCTGGATGTGTGTGCTTATTTAGCTCAAAAAAGTGTTAAGGGGACTCACACTGTCATTAGGGCTTTAGTGCATTTCCCCTTTTAGCAAACAGTTCTGATATAAACCACCAAAGCATTTTTGTTTGAAACTGAAGTGGCTTCATTCCAAAAGCAGGGGGTGGAAAAATTCTAGAGCTCTGACTTGATTAGGCCATTTTATCCAAGCTCCGTGATGTATATTTCATCAGACAGTATGATGAATTATATTGGGAGCACAGCCAACATTTACTGAAATGTAGGATTCGCACCCAATATCTAAGCCATTCATTTATTTGAAGATTCCAATATTCAGTTTTCAAACTCAATAAAAATGGCCTCTCAGATTTAAGTTGTAGGCATTGCTTTATTAAGGCCGGTGCCGGGAAAATTGGCGCTCAGTGTACAATCTCGCTGCTCTGATTATGTCATAGAAGCAACAGCCTTTTTTCATTGTATCTCTTCCTTTAGCTTCAATGAGATATTTTGTTCGAGCTTAAAGAATGAGCCTCGAGGACCCACGGTTTGTAAAAATATAATCTTTTTTCTCTAAGATGAGGAGTTCGCTGGCGTCTTTTTTTATTGTTATCCATGAAGCAAGGTAACAGTTTCCTAAAAACCCCACTCTTCGCTAATCTGTTAGGCCCTTCTGTTTTCTCTGCACCTAGAGTAAGCTTCACACTACGGCAAACGTTGCAACCTAGTTCTCTGTTCACAAAAGTTAACCAATGGATTTTATTTAGGCTCTTTAAATATTCAACAATTTGTTCTTCAGGATCCAACATAAACTTGGCTGTTTCACTCTCCTATTTAACAAAAAATCATTATTTTCATTACTCAACCTTAGTCTTCGTCTGCATCAGATCACCCACCCCCACATCCCAAACTATCCTCCCACCAACCTGGATACTATTTTTGACCGACGAGGAAGCAAGTCGAAAATTGGAAGGGCTAGGGATAGAGTGGATGGGGGGGAATGCTGGTATATCGGCAATTATTGCCTCATCTGATCCCACTGATTTGCGTCTTTCTTTTTTACTCTTGATCAATCAATTTTTGGAAGTTGTAGTCAATACTCTCCGAACATTGCACAGAATTCTCATTATTCGCATAACCTTTTTGTTTTCTTAGGGTTAGAGTTTTAAAAGAAATCAACAATCTTTTCTGGATATTAGTCATAGTTCAACTCTAGTGAAAACTATTTTTATTCTGCACACCAGCACTAATAAGCCATAAAACACGAACAAACAATTCAACGAAACCTAGCACCTCAAAAAACAGAACTTAAGGGCCGTGATGGGATGGCGATTGGCAACTTGTAACTTTTAAACGCGGAAAACATTCAACCAAGGTCAAGTCAACTAGTCTAACACACTGTGTAGATCAATGGGGCAGGTTGAGCTGCGGTGGAAAAGGAGGACTATGGCTAAAGTGTGAGGGAATGGAATACCTGCGAGAGAGAGCCTACGGGGGGCAGTCGGGAGTGGGATTATTTGCTTTCAGCTTTAATTTGAGAATGGCGCACCCGCGCATGCGACGCATTCTACCGAACTAGGATAGACCATACCGACCCGTCACCTTTTCACCTCCTGCCTCGTTTGCCCGTGCGAGAGCATCAGTATACTCATAACAGCCACAAGTCCTACATACAACTGCGTTTGTACGGGCGCTTACATATCTGCTCATTACGAGTCATCTCTGCAATAACAAAAAACAAAAAAAAAACATAGACAAAACAAAATCAAAAAAGAAAAAAATAAATAAAAAACAAAGCATAGCATTAATATTGCATCACCTACCCTACAATTTTTTTTTTAACCTAAAAACTCTGTACTCGTTAGTTTTTAAAAGCGTTCCCTTTGCGTTTCCGGACACTCTTGGAGAGGTAAGGGCAACGCCGTTTCCCCTTTGCGTTTACCCATAGTTTGAAATTAACCACCGTGCTTACACATACGATATCTTGGAGTCAAACAGGCTGACTGCTACCACCTGCCGAGTATCATGTTTATGACACGATGGCGAAACTTCGGCACCTGCGGTCATCCAATTAGTCATCTAACACAATTATGTAAACTCTCTTCTCAATGGCGGGACAGAAGAGCAACTAACTGAATTTATGTCTTTTAAACAATTAGATGATTGTACTCAATAATAAGTATCAGTACTGTACAGTCCAATTTTGTGTTTGATTTTCACATTCTTTTCAATGACAGTACTATATTAACTTCATACTTAAACCTATAAGTTTGCTAATTTAGGTTTCTGTATATCAACTTCCCATTATTTTATGTACTCTGATACCGTACACAATATTGTCTTAATAAAATAACTGTTATGTCTATTTAATATAAAGTTTTCTTTGTTTATATGTAAAAAAACATAAATGATGGCACCCCATTTTTACATTTTTTAAAGTAATTAGTTTCCTATAACTGTTCATGTATTCCGTTATAAATAATTCCTCCTGGGACCTGTTCGGGGATTAAGCCGACGATTCGGATTACACGTGTTCCAGCGGGATTAGCGGGGGACTCCACTGTTAAAGTGGTAGCACCGGAAATCAGCCCACCAATTACATAACTTTACTACAGCAATACGTATAGTTCCTTGACAAGGAGGCTGTCACTCCCTAGATGTGATACTAGGAACTAATTTACAACTATGTTGGTAGTTCGCCAGAACATCCCCCTATTCTTTTTAAAAAATTTTTTTCTTGCTTGTTGTAAAATTTGCATGCAGGTTGGAATTTAATTTGCTGTTACATTATTAGTAATCGTCCATGAACCATGGTGTGAGTTGAAGTTTTATAGCGATGGACTAGTAATCATTAGAGGATTGCAGCCAAAATTAGATCATGGAATTAGACATTCTCGGCTTTTGACAAAAAAAGTAAATGTTATAGGTATGTTGTTTAAAAAATTATTTTGCTTTGTATTTTTTTCAACTTTTAACATTTAAGAATAAAACATATTAATTTACAAAATGGGAAGAACCCCGAAAAAAAAAAAAAGCTAAAAATATTTTTAATTTATTACTTTAATTAAATACCTTTTAACAATGCATGTTGAGGTACCATCTTACGTTCAGTGTTAGCACATTTCTAAAAAGCTTTTTAAAAACAGTTCTAAATAACATAATTTTTAGCTTTAAAAGACAACTCTTTTGTATGAAGTAAAAAATTAACCAGCGTATGTTTTTTGCCGTTGAGCGGCTGGATAAGTAGGTCTTGAAAATCACTCCCTATTTAAAATTGCGTTTATCACAGGAAGAAACACGGTGTTTAAAAAACAAACCACTTTTCCAATAATCTCGAATTTACATTTTAATTTGGTATTGTAGCCCTTTTGTTTCCAATGAAAAATTACTTCCATTACCTTACATAGATCTGACATACACCAAAGTGGTTTACAGTATTGTTAAATTTGTTTGTTTTTTGTTATTGTAAAAAGGCAATATTTTAGTTATTCTAGTTTTTATATCCCCCCCAACAAAACCACTGCATATTTTACCGTTCAATTGGCATTTTGCTACTTTTTTTGATATATGTTAATAATAAACATTAATTAATAAACTCTTATCAAATTTTTAATATGTGTTTCATATTTTATTATTTTGATTACAAATTTTGCATCCTGTGGCCCTATTCTTGGCCTTTTTAAAATATATATGTGTAATTTCAATAAAGGACATCGAGATCACGAAAAATAACTAACTGTGCTGCCAACCGGGACTCGAAACCTTCAATGACCTACTTCACTTGCCAGGGGTAGCTTGTTTATACCCACCACTAAAGCACACACAGAGCCCCTTACTTTTCATAATTCTAATTATTTTTGTACTTGTGTTATATTCCTAAAATGTAGTGTACCAGTTTGCATACAGCAACACCTATAACATATTTATAACAGTTTAGAAAAAACCACTTGCACAAATTGGAGGAAATGGACTTGCCAGTATAGAAGTTAACTACATGGGCCAGGTGGAAGATTCAGAGTATAGGCTAAACTCTTTGGTGTGGAAAAAATAAAAACTTCATAATCAGATTGGCAGTATCTCGGAAAAACGTTAGTGTGTACTTGGATTTCTTTGTTTCACTGAACGGATGGCACAATTGTCCGGACAAAAATCCTGTTTTTCCTACACAATCTAATATGAGCTTGAGTTACAACTCTCTTGGGGAATCCTTATTAAGGCTTTAGACAAAAAATTTAGATCATTTGTGTCCTCGGATCTGATATTGGATTACACGAAATTAGTGTAATTATATAGTATCACATCAAGGTTTCCTGAATTTGCAAAGTTTTAAGTACTCTGGGCTTGGGATATAAATAGTTAACTCATCCTGTAATTTCTAACCGTGTTTAAATGATATTTTATGTATTGCTAAAATGTTTTACTATTATGTATATTTTCAAATTCATACCCCATTTAAATATATCATATCTTGTTATACAAAACAGTTGTTTTGATTAGGAAGACTGATGAGCAATTAGTTAGAAAAGTTTGCTATTTATTAGGCAAAAAACTGTGAGATTAAGAAATTGGTGTGTAATTGCAAGCAAACTTTTTTATATTTGTATTTTCTTAAAGTCTTAAAGGTTGGTCATCAATTAGCAATGTCCCCAACATCTGTGAGTTTTTGGGGAAAAAGATGATTTCATTCAATGTGTGCATACTTTTCAACGGGTATTGATTGTCAAAACGTGTGTATATTATATAAAATAATTTATTCTAGTTTTTTAAATGGATTATAATTTTAGTTGTTTATTAAAAACAAATTATGCTAACACAGTTTTGTTTTATAATATTCTATTCTAATTATTATTGTTTTTAATTAAACTAATAAATTCTGTTTGTTTTTTTAAAATTGTTATTGTGGTGTTTTTTCTCCTCTACTTAATTTCTCTCCTGGTAGTCTTGGCTAATACAATAAGAGACCGTTGAGCCAAATTAAAGTAAGGTTAAAACTGGACTTAGGAAACCAATGATCTTTAAGTCTAAAAATTACATACTCACAATATATATAGCACTGATCTGTTAAACTAAGGACTTCTATCATTCGAGATATTCACAACATGGGCTCTACGATTATCTTTAAAGTTATTGCCAGCATTTATTTAAAAAAAAAAACAGTCCAAATCATTCATGTATTAAAAAAATAAAAACATGTGTACAAAGTAAAGTTTCACAATTATTATTTGCTTATTAAAACGTTATAGCATTTTGGATTTAAAATATCTTTCTTGTAAACAATTAAAATATTCAGTTTTTTTTTTTGTTTATATTTTTTAACTTATAGTCATATTAAAATTATAATTGATAACTATCATGTGAATTCAGTTGTTGCAAAACTTTGGCCACCCATAACAACACAAAGCCAAGTCGAACTCAAATAAACTTATGTACACCATTTTTTTTTATGAGTATTTACCAAATTTTTATTTTTGATTTATACAGAGTTCATTCGCTCCTAAATGGAAAAACCTAATTTTTGTGGACACCGGCTAATTGGAAGGAAGGAGATGTTCAGGTTCTGTATGAAGTTGAACGGAATTTGACAATTGCCAAAACAAGAGAAGGTTGATGAGGTTAGTATTTTAGGTATGTTGTGTTCTCCTATTGGGTTGTTATGTGTGTCGTTTGATTAAAATGTATACTTTAACTGACCCAGAAATATAAAAACAAACAATCTATTAAGGTGGGGATATAAAGAAAAATGTGAAAAAATTATTGAGATGGAGAATTAAGGTATCCCACACATAATATGCCAGGAGGAAAAATACGCGGGTATATACGAAGGGCCATCACGGAAACGTAAGGTACCCGTTTTTCCGCCGCGTTGAGGCTGTACGGGATGACGTACCGCGAGGAGTAGTCCAGCCAGTGTTCATTCGAAAGTGTCAGATCGCTTCTAGTGGGGCTTGTTCTGCCTTCATCTGTTACGAACTAAAGTTCATCGTGACGCTAGGACATTGCCTGTGTTGTTTCTGTGGCAGGATTCATAATGTTTAAAAATAAAATTGAAAACACCCGCCAGTTGGGAAGATGAGGGTTGTAATAAAAAATCTTTTCTCAACGCATAGAAACGTTCGACCTTGTGATGAATGATTTAGTAAGCGATTCATCGCCAATATTAAAGGCAAGTTGTATGGAGACAATTGTGATGGGGATGAGTCATGCTGTTCGGCGCTAGGTGTCGTAATTTCAAAAAACTTGGGGAGGGGGGGAACCATCCACACGACGAACAATGAAGACCACGGTTTCAGGACGAGACCCATCTTAGTTCAATTACTCAGATCAACTGCTGAGGTTCCCACGTAGACGAATTCGTGAGGAACGATCGGCGCGCGTCCAACAAATCTGTTGTATCTGATGACATCTGTTGAACGGATCACAGTTCGCTCATAAGCGCACATGACCTAGGTTCTCGGACCCAGCTGGCAACGATATGTTTCCCTAATGTTTCGTCGAAACAATTGTTCATTGAAAATTTGTCAAAGACCATACTGCATTTATTTCAAAAAATATTTGTGCAAGGTGGGTCCCTAACGCTTGCTTAACAGGATGAAGCACAAAACCTAAGGCCGTCAATGGCAAGCGGGGGATAACACAAACAATCTTCTGCAGCAATTCATATAGTTGGGGAAAGGAGTTTTCGGACCATTCCAACCGGGTTATTTAGATGGACATTGGGCCCCTTCAGGGGAGGGGATTTAACTCTTTTTTTTATCTCTTTACAAAACTTAAAGAGTTTTTGGGGGAAAAAGATAGAAGAGTGTAAAACAGCGATGACAGAACTTAAAGAAGGGGCAGTTTGACTACGTTATTTTCAATCGGCTGGCGGCGGAGGGAAAAGGCGAATATGACGCTGGAATAACAAAAAAACTCGTCACACGTGTATGAAGACAAAATGATACGAAAGGAAAGAATAAAACAACAGATCAAATGCTTTTTTTTTTAAATTTTGCTAGGACGATTATGTGCTGGGAGACGTAGTTTTAATTGTATGCTCTTTTCATATAAAAATGTTCACGATATATTTGTTAATATTTACTCATGTGTTCTTTATTTTATCAACTGGGAACTACTTTCCGGATGGCAGACTACGTTAATACTTCTTTATCTTATTTTTAAAATACATTTATTGGTAATTTATTAGTGCTAATAAAAAAAACATGCTTTTTAATGAATTAAATATTTGCACCAGCAAAGTAAGGTCTGTATTCTATAATGTAAAAAATAAAGAGATTGGGCATTAAATCATACTCTTCCACATTCCATAAATATTTGCCATCTGGGAACTTAAAGCATTCAGAGTAAAGGGTACAAATCATATATGAGTTAATTCAACAGTAATACTTTAATGTGCGCGGAACTTAGTGGCCATTCCTCCCAGATTGAAATCTTACTTTTGAGATCATAATGGCTATGTGGCCTCTTTCTAACTCCCTTAAAAATCTGCACTGTGGAACTATAAACATTCAGAGTAAGGGGAACAATTATTCGTGGATAGCAACAGTTTATAACAATATTGTGCTCAAAAACTAGTGCCATATCCCTCCCAGATTGAAATCGTTACTTTGGGGATCATATGGCCATGTTGGCTCTTTTAACGTCCCTAAATACGAGGGCTGCTTCAGATAAGTAACCTCAGGTGTTGGTCACCAGTGCGGGTAGTGGAGTGCGAGGAGAGTAGCGCGCCACCCATTGCACTCTGTTGCATTTCACGCACTAAGCAGAGTCAGTCGGGGGCATACAGTGCCGAGTCGGTCGAGTGTACATCGTTCACCTGACGCATGAGTTTTGTTCTTTTGTGGCAGTTTGCAACTGTGTTGCTGCAATAGAAAAATACCGCTAAAATGTGAAGTGCGTGCTAGTATATACGGTTTTTGTTTACAGCCAACAGGCCTATTACTGTCTGCAGCGGCTGGATAAGTCATTCATTTGTTTTTGTGAGCTTTGTGTCCTGTGTACGGACCACAAGTTATGAGTGTAGGAGTTGTCCGTGAAAGGGTACGTTTACTTAAAAGTGGTCACCGAGAAAACGTTCGCCTGGGATGAAGAGTGGGGTGGTATGACCCTCCTTGATAATCGTGACGTGACCGAACTGTTTCAGACAGTTGATGGCAAAAAGTTAGTGGTACAAATCGGACGTTTCTTCAATGGCGGAGTTTGCGTGTGGTACTGATTTTCCACAGAATTATTTCTTCTATAAGACTCTTTTGTTTACGAGATTAGTGACCGGCGAAGATTGGGTGTTACTGTAAGTTTTGTGCACGATGTGGTGCCCAAAATTCTTCTAACCGGACCACCAACAAAACTCAAAGAATGGCCACTGCATTAGAGCTTTTCTGTCAACGTTATGGGTACGTAGGAGAACCATTGTTTAAAAAAGAATCACGTGAACTTAAGAGGTGACGAAACCTGGATCTAAGTACGTAATACCCTCATTATTACTCGGGAGACAAAAGAACAATCAAAGATGTGGGCACATTCA
>NW_025789197.1:0-8087 GCF_021130785.1 Homalodisca vitripennis
TGTTCTGAAACACAGTTTCATTTAATTAATAGTTTGATTAAATCTAACCCCTTTAAAAAAAATAAGTATAACCTTAGGACAACATTGGATGTTTTTGTTAGGCAAAATCACTATAAATTTTACACGTCCTGTTACATGTATAGGTAATTAATTTTGTCCTAAGAAAGTTTGTTGTATTGTTGCCTGATTAAAATCGATATCACAGACGCATAAGTAATGTTATATTAATTTATGCATATTTAAAAATTCAATTGTAGGGCCTATGCGGAAATTACCTTACCTTTTCTTTTACTCTTTATTTTTCACTGCGATAATTACATTAAACCTGATTAATACTGTGTTTCTGTGAACATTCATTATTTCATGATTATTTCAGTTTAATCTTAATTAAAAATGGTTAAACCTAAAGACAAAGAGCTAGCAAAGTTATGACGTATAGAAATTATGTAATATATGATCTTAGTAAGTGCGGCGAAGAAGGTGAAGGCAGGTGAAGTAAACCCTGTACAAAGAAAGCAAGGACTCTGGGGTTCCTATTTAATGCATTAAAAGAATTTTTAGTCCAAAATGTCGCGATTTAAGATCATGCTCATGTTCTCAAAATGGGCAGGACCATTCGGCTTGGCCCTCAGATATTGAGTTGCGTATTTTTTATTTTATTGTTGGAAATGAAGGAATTTGGGGTTTGGCCTTACAGTGCTTCAAATTAGAAAACTGGCTCTATGACCTTTTCAGACAAAATAGGCAGTTCTCAATTTTTTTTTAACGCACAGAGAACAAAGACTGGGCCAAGGCAAATGGTGGTGGTTTCAAAATTTAAAGAACGCTATAATCTGTCGTCTTCGGACACCCGAAAAAAATTATCAAGGTACAGAGCAAGCATGGCAAATCCAGTGATGGTGCAAGATTATTTTCAAAAATTTAGACAAACTTTTGTCCTCCAAACTGGGAAAATAAAAACCAGCAAATAGGATCTGGAATGTAGATGAAAACAGGACTCACATATGTTGTAAAAGCCGAATAAAAATAGTGTGATTCAAGTTGGGAAAAAAAATATGTTTATAAAAAGACATAAGCAGAACGGGGACAGCTTCAAACGTATTGTGTTGTGTTTGCGCCTGATGGAAGGTTTCATCCCACCAATGGTGATTTTTAAAGGGGATAAGATGGAGTGACCAACTCAAAGAAAACAGTCTTCCTAACTCAATTATTAGGCTATCCCCAAAAAGGTTGGATAAATTAAGAACTTTTCCTAGAATGGTTTTAAAATTGCTTCATTGGTGCGTATCTGTTCCCAAGCAAGGCCTGTTGTCTTACTGATGGACTCCTTCATGGCTCGCCATTTGTGGGCCTGAGGTCATAGAACTTGCAAAAGCAAAATGAACAATCTACCTTATGAATTTCCACTGCACACACGAGTCATTTATTTCAACCCCTTGATGTAGGAGTTTACATGTCTACTGAAAAGTGTCTGGGCTAAATTGTTGAACAAATCATATGTTACTGAACCCAAACAACATGCCCAGTGTCGTTCCCATTTCCACGAGCTCTTTACTCCTGCATTTCTGGAAAGGTATCACGTCCTCTGTTATCATACAATCATTCATGAAAGCTGGGGCTCTTGTCCTTATAACACCAAACGTTCTTCCTGCAGAAGCATTGGCACCAATGCAGGCTCACTTGATCGCTATGGTCCCATCTTTCAACCAGTACTCGTGTTTAGGAAGTCAGGCCTCCTTGTGATCCTTGGACAAACACTGTTTATACACTTTCTTCCAAAGGACCCCTCTGAAGATCTACTGCATGGCTGTAGAAGATCATGCTTGAAGTTACACCTCACAGCGCCAAAAACAAACAAATCTGAAGTTGGGATATGGCCTACGAGCGTTATGAAGGGCGCCATTAAAAAGAAAGAAAACCCCCCAAAAAGGAGCCACGAAAACTCTTACTGCGAAGTGAGCCACTCTAAACCCACCCGAAAGAGATAAAAATGGATCAACCAAAAACCCGGCACTCCCTAAACAGATAGGCCTCCCTCTGCCCGAAGCCTGATGGATGATTGGAAGTGTGGTGTATGACTTGAAACTGAGTTCTCGGAGGGACGTGAAGAAGAAGAATGGTGACTCAGTGTGTTACCAAGTGTTCATTTTTGTAAGTTCCACTCTATCACGAAAAGTGCCAGGAAAACTACCTACAAAGGAGCTAATTTTATATGTGTGAACGCTTGTGGAGACCGTTTCCTAAAATGGAAAAGTGAGGAGACTATGGATTAACATCAGGTATGCACATATTTTGTATCAATGTTTGCGAAATTACCTACCCCACTATTGCGGAATTACCTGACTACTAATGCAAAGTTACCTTACCCTTGAAAAGACTTAAGAAAAACAGCTTTTATAATATACATCATCTATATAATGCAAATTAAATTATAAAAACTAAAGGAAGTTTTAAACTAATATGTTGGTTTTTTGTTTTTTATTACATAATACGTTTTGTGTAGTTTTGAAATAAAATATTTCTTGTATTAAAAGCCAAACTTCTTTCATCTAGGTTTTTTTAAATCTGCGAAATTGCCTTACCTTTACTCTTATATGTTTCTATCTGTCAAAGTCTGTGCAACCTTCATATTTAAATGTTCCGGACTGGGCAAAACCGGTAGGATCTGATCCACTATCAGAAAACGTTTTCACCACAGGTCATCCCTTATATTTCCTGTGCATGGTCCACAGTTACCCCTTCGAACCTACGACAGGAATAACGGCCTTACCTAAGTTTTTAAAGGGGGCTTGGCTAGAAACGTTCTTAAACACGGAAAGAACATTTAAAATCAACACAGGAAAAACCATCAACGTTTTGTCTCCTGAAACCACATAACTGAAGCCATAACCACATAATGCTTAGCCTGACATGAGAAACGTGTTTCTTAAATGATCAGACTACTTGAACAAACCAATCCGTCAAAATATAATTCATTTTAAAATTAAAACCAATAAAGAAAGGTAATACAAATAATGTTTTATAACCATAATTCTGTCCAATTTGCCACTATAGCAAATACGCAAGCAATATATACGCACGCATTGTGTAAAAAGGAACAGATGGACTCTGTAACAAAAAAAGAACTCACACTGTCAGGTATTTCCTCTGAGGGTAAGTTTATTTTCATTTAAATTTGTTAGCAAAACACATTTACAGGGAAGCTAGCTTTCTAATGTTTTCTTTCATTCAAGTATCCATTCTAATATGTAAGACAAAGTATAAGGATAAAAATTTAGCCAAGTTCTGTGAACTGAGGCCTTTTAAAAAATGATTTCACCCAAAAAACTCACAGCACAGTTCGTGCTTTTCAACTAAACTTTTATAGTAACGATGAGCAGCAGATTTGTTGTAATAATATTTAAGAATAAAATAACTCATTTCTATGGTTCAATTTTTGTAACTTGTTTGAACAACTTGTATTTACAATTATTTTCCTCATATGTAATATATGGTCGAAAGCCCTATCTCCTCTACACAGAAATGTTGTAGGTGGGACCGTTCATTAAGGCACCTAAATGATTAACTTAATTATATTTTTCGGCTCAGATGTCAATTTTTATACAATATATTTAACAAAACTATCGAGATACATTAGATAAAATATCAGATTGACCTTATTTTGTTATAACTGTTTTATACTCACCTGAAATATTAATAAATGGATTTATCCCCTTTACCCCTCCAGCCTTTCATTTATAAAATCATCAATAAGGTTCCTTCACCAAGAACCTGTCCGGAGGGTGGTGTCCGGATAGTCGCAATCCGGATAGGTAAGGCGCAACGCTATCCGGGTGACACAAAACTACTGCTGAACTCTAGCGGCGTAGTCTTGAAATTACCAGTGAATCGCAATCCAGCGATATTGGCGCGATCTCAGTTCTATAGAAACAAACCCTTCCGCTGGAACAGAGAAAGTGACTCTTACTCTCCCCTGTGGAGTGTCTTCTTTCTTTACACTGTCTTGGGGAAAGTTGGCACTCCAGATATAATAATATTTCTGTATACACGCCCACTTCTTGAATTGGGCATGTGTCTATAAAAATTGTACAAAGATCCAATCTGTCACATTTTATTAATATACAAATATCTTTTAAAATATTTTATTCTTTTCTTTTGAGTTAAGTAGGATAGGCCACTTCCTGCTTCCTTACTGAAAAAAACTTTATTAATAAAAAAAACTTGTTGTGTGCCATAACATATTATATAAAATCATTTTTCTACTAAATATTTTATTTGTGAAATTCTCTTTTTGAATTACCCCCGTCTTCGGTTAATTTGAAATTAAAACCTAATGTATATGAATTAATTTTATCTCTCAAACACACTTTAACGAAATAAGTTTTTTTAAAATATATGTAGATGTTATTTTTCATACGTTGTCACCTTCTTTTTGAATACTTAATTTCTCTCAGAACATGTCGGAACATGCAAAAAACGTTTACAGTAGAATTATTGCAAATGTGGAAATACTCACTCCTTTAAAAATTAAACCAAAATAGTAATTAAGTAAATATCAGACTTCTTAGAATTTCTTTTAAAAGCGTTTTTATTTTGTTTCTTATCTCAAAAAATGGGAGGGAGATAAGGTTGGGTTATGGTGATGAACTCAACTTTGTCATACAGCAGTCCAATCTTGTGATTATCGGCTTCAAGCATGATTATTTTCCTTTTTGAAGACATTTACCATACTAAATGTCTGTTTCTGGAAAAAACTGTTGTTTCCAATATGGTGAAGCACATTTTCCTGTGGACCCAACTGTTTATAAAATGACAGATAAAAAAATTCAGTTAGTCTCTAAATATTATTTCCTTTTAATACTTCTTATTTTTTTGTATTTTTGTACTAACTGAATTAACAAAGCATAAAACTACTCCAAGTTTTAATTTTTCAGTGTTCCTTGGTTTCAAGATAATTGGACTTTTACTCTGATACCTTTACAGTCACAATATTATTTTTTCTAAGATCATTACGGGGTACATTTAGATTTTCGGGTCTTTTTCGTTTAAGGGCCAGCACCTTTACAAACATACTATACCTGACTGACAGTGCATTTAATCGTTATTTTTGGTGTTATTAGTTCTTAGGGGCAGTTAGTCCAGGTACTATTTTCTAGTATAAACTTAAAACTTGTCTTATCTTATCAGTGATAAACGCGCGCCGCTTATCTTTTGCCTGTAATGAAAACCTGCGTTAGTTCTGTGAGTTATACTTAGTTTTTCTTGTTCAATAAAGCGTGGTGAGTTGATCTGGGCTTGGACTTTGCAAGCTCGAGTTAATTTTTTTCTGAAAGAGAAAGCAGCGCAAGCGCTGCGCAGCGGGCAAGCATCGCGTGATCTGAGTTTTGAATAGGCAAGCTAGGGTCTTTTGTGCTGGCCCTTAAACGAAAAAGACACTTCAACATCTTTTATATACTGGACTTTTTCAAACTTGTATGTAAAAATTCTATTTTTACAATCTTTCCGTAACAAATAAATTAAATTCACCCGACATATTGAAAAATGACAGATTTTTATACGGAAGAAATCATGTTAATGACTGCAATGTCAAAGAGAAGGTCCAGATTTATAGCTTACAAAATGATGGTACTCGCTCATTCTTTGTAGCAGAGTAAGCAGCACACAGAACTCCCCACACAACCTCAACATTAATGAGGCAATCATGGACGCTGTGGGTGGGGGAAGCGGCATTTCGGCCAGGAGGAAGGACGATTTGTTAAAAGCCGTTGGAAATCGTTAAAAGACCGTCAAGTCTTGCTTAAAAAGCATCAACTGTGACTTCCCTCATTGACCCTTTCATTTAAAAATCATTTATATCAGTGAGCTGTCACACCGGATGCGTTTAATAAAATCAATCTCGCCCGCAATATACGGGTGTTGGGTGACAGCCTCGACACCCTCACTGCGATAGTGACAGTCTTCGATACGGCACTACCGAGGTCATTTGTGGTTGTTACTTCTGGAATAAATAATATATAAAAGTAAAGGTAAAGAATGTCTTATTTTACCAGGCGAAGTTATTTCATCAACCACATAAATGACTGGTTGATGCAACGTGTCCATAATAGAAATACGTAATCCCACGTCCTTCGCTTTCATTTTAATTCCAAATCACATGAAATTCAGTTTTCACATGAATCCTTTTTTGCAAAAAAAGTCAACAGAATCAAACACCATCAATTTTAAAGAGATCTGTCAAATTACGCATGATCCTGTCAATGACCGTAGCTCTTTTTATCAACACTATCGATTTTTATAATTTATCGACTTTTCCCTGTATTCTGTTTTATAAGATCCTCGCACCGTCCAAGTAGACCAATAAGATAGACGCAGTACAGTTTTAAAAACAAGATCAATCTCTTGGAAAAATAATGTAAAGGCACGTAAACAATAACTTCAAAACATTAAAAATAATAAACTTGAAACAACTCTGATAATAATTTTAAGGCATATTAAACTGTAACCAAATTTAAGAGTATTTATTTGACAATCTAAAACACATTATTATATTACGTCTTATTATCACACAAACTAATAAATTAGAAGTTTCAAAATTATATAAAAAAACACCAGACAATGTTCAAAATAAATTAGGTTTACAAACAAAATCACCAAAACTTTAAACAAAATTTGAAACTTTCTTTAACAATACTAAACCAAGCGAACAAACATATGGCCAATGAAATGCGAGTATTTGACTTTCACTCCAGCGTAACGATAAGGCTGCAACTGTCTGTCGGTGAGGTCACGGGTTCGATTCCCGCGGAGGTTAGTAGAAATGTTCAATTGTGTTTTGAACCAACACCCCTAAAAACGCTTGGTAATATAATTAAAATTGGCTTAGAAAACTATGTTCTGTTTATTTAAGCCATTCGATTATTGCCCAAGGTTTAGGTTTGCATTAAGAAAATATCACATAGAAACATGTAACCAGAGTATGTTTCGAAAAATATTGTTTTCAAGTAGTAGTTTTACGTGCTGTTTTTCTTAATGAGTGACAACATTAAATAATTGTTCTACCTATTCGTTATTTTAACAGTATATACTTTTATCGACTGGATTTTTATTTACATTATGACGATAAAAAACGGATCAACAATGCCTATTTTTATTTAGAAAATATTGTCCTCTATCTGTGCTTCGTTTAAAATACCATTTTTGCCATATTGATAAGGTTTTTTGCGTCCTTGTTTTTTTTTTAAAATTTGTTTAATTTAAAATTGTAGCTTGATTTATAATGCTTATCGTACATTTAAATTTTTGAAAAGGTCCGAAATTAGTTTTTAGTTGGCCCAATTGTAGTAAAAACGACCTAAAATTTTACCCCAGTATAAGAACATTGTTTAAAACCGTCGAATCGGCATATACACACCGTTCTATTCGGTCAAAAACTCTTCGATAAAAACTCTTTTGCAAATTCGGTTCGAAACGATCCTTTTAATTGTAACCAAAGAATACGTTATTTTATAGCTCGCGTAATTAGGCATGTATTGCAGAATGGAACTTGATACTTTTAATAATATATACAATTATAAACTATTCATAATAATCAAAAGCTTGGACCAATATATCAGTAGATTCCCTCTTATACCGACTCGTCTCGTCTCCCGACTACGGGATCTACAACTTGGGTCGGGTATAAGGAAAACAGTCGGTTTTTTTTTTTTAAAACGAAGATCATAGATGTCTAAGGCTATAAAAAGGCTCGTAATGGACCTCAGTTTTTTACAGCTATTTCACATGTAATACAACGTAGGTTAAATTTCGCTCTAGCCCATTGTTAGACCATAAATGTGCAAAACACAAATCTCTCAAAAAAAGGTTTAAACACACAAAAATAAGTAATACTACACACAATTGAATTGCACAAGGGATAACTCAGAACTAAGCTGGCAGCTTTGTTGAGAACATAGATAGTTTCCCCAGATTTTCGCGTTTAAAATAAATGCGACACATCCTGAACGGCGACGGATAATCCGACTGACGGTTAATAGGAGCCTCAATTTATCAAAGGAAATCGACTGGGACTTCTCGTTAATCGACTTTGG
>NW_025789198.1:0-6693 GCF_021130785.1 Homalodisca vitripennis
GCCAAAAAACCCCTAAAATGGAAAATAACAGGGTTCCCGAGACAGGGGCACGGGGGCCTTTTATTGTGGGGGAACCCGCCCCCGATTCAGAAATACACTAGGTTTTCACTTTCCTAGATACGAACATGACAAACGTTTCAAGATAAGTGAATGATAGTCTTAACACTAAAAAAATTTCCCGTTTTTTAAAATTGTTAAAAACCAGTTCAATTTCATACATTTCATATGGCTTTAATTTGCCCCCCCATGATTAAAAAATAAGCATTAATAGTTGGGTTTACATCCATTACATTTAATTAATCTTTTTCAAAACTTCAACAACTTTTAATCTTACAAAAAAATTAAAACCCCAAAACAAAATTTCCAACATACCTTTTTGGACTTAAAAACAAAAATTGTTTGAACGTTCTTGAGGGAAATTTATCTGTGTTTTGTTTACATGGTCCCCTTTTTGTCGTACATGGATTCATAGACCTGTGATCAATCTGGGAGTAGGTATAAACAATTAAAGATATGACACGGTTTTGTAAAAACACACTGTATTTCTATGAAATTTAATTTAAAACTCCTCTAACTAAGGTTTATACCCGAAGTGAGGAAATCTGTTGCTTTGGTGGCAACTAAAACATACGTATTTGGGGAAAAGGCGTCATGTAGTTGATAATCTCGGTCTGACCAACAAAAGTTAGTAGTCTAGTTTATAGTTTGTAACTTTATATTGCACAACTGAAATTCGGGAAAAATAATAATACAAAATAAAAAAACACCCCACACACATATCTATTAAATTTTATAATGCTTTTACAGTTTTATTTAAAAATTTAAAAATCTTGTTTTGTGTTAGCTTATGTGTGACACCCAATTAAAGGGTTTCAAAAAACCCATTTTTTTAGTTATGAAAAAGTCACATTTTGGGGGTGATTTTTACTACAAATGTCATAAATTTATTTTTTAACTTTATGTAGAAGAAAGGGTTTGAATCATAATTTTATTTTAGTTTTTTTATATAGTTTTTTTTAAAATTTTTTTAGATCTTTTATCTGAGGTTTAAGGTACGAAGGGGGATTACGTAAAGGGATCTTGGTTTCTTAATAATTTGCATTATTGTGATTTTTAAATGGAGTGAATTGTTTTGAATTTAGATAAGTACTTTAAAAAATACTGTTCCATATTCCAAAAACTTATTTAGTTTAAATTCAATTTTTTTATCATACATATGAGTTCAGTCCCAAAAACTTACAGAAAAACATGGAGAAGGTCACGTTTTGGTTTATTCACTTTTTCTAAAAATATGTGTATCTTTACCCGGGAAAAACTTTTTTAAAACTGGGCATGGATGTTACCTCCGTCATCCAAGGATTAGCATCTAGGAATCTGCAGTTTGGACAGATTGTTATAGTTTTCCCCTTATTAATATTATTTAAATATATAATAATTATCATTGTATTATTGTTAGCGAAGCCTTCACTCGAGAGCGGGAAAAACAATTCTTTCTGATCCGTTTGTCCGCAGTTTGTCAAAAACAAACCTAACAAAAAATTTTGCATGAAGCTTTATTTTATAAAACAACATCGATTCCTATGTCACCCCCAAAGGTTTTGGGGATAAAATTTGGTAACCATGATGGTAAACGAGAACATCAAAGGGAATAAATAAATGAATACAATCAAAAATAAAAAAGTTTGAAAGTCTTAACACAGGTATGTTAGGGATCACATGTTATTTAAAAAAATTTGGGTAAAGTTTTTTGTAGTAAAAAGCAAACACAAAATTGACCCAAAAA
The DNA here is from genome assembly GCF_021130785.1 of Homalodisca vitripennis. Classification (NCBI taxonomy): domain Eukaryota; kingdom Metazoa; phylum Arthropoda; class Insecta; order Hemiptera; family Cicadellidae; genus Homalodisca; species Homalodisca vitripennis. Next base: position 1,784 of record NW_025789198.1, read on the forward strand.
GGAAAAGCGATATTGCAATGGGATTAGTGTTAAACCGGGGCGGAGTCAGTTCTTGTCGTTCATACATTTTTAAAAATTAATTAACTATATTTAAATTTTAAAATATCATGATAACAGCTATTTAAACGAAATTGATCTACACATATTGTAACTAGACACAGCTCAGCTTGAACGTGCTGCATCTCACTCAGAAAAACACTCTCGCTCCCTGTTCGGTTTATTCAATGAAATCATTATTTACACATCATTTGCCCTTTTTTATTATTTGCGACAGCATTTCACGGTCCCTCAGGGAAAAAAGGGTTTTTAAAAACAGTTGTTTTATATGAGATAAAAAGATCCCAAAATTACAGTTTAATAATAATCTGAATTTAAAGTATAAAAATTATAGTTGCATGTATGCACGCCAAGACTAGGAGCCGAGGGAAAAAGATTTTATTGTATAAAACAGATAACCCAGTCATTTTATTAAAAAAATTTTCTTAAGAAAATAAATCAAAAGGGGCCCAAGTATTTTAAAAAGGGTTTCATTTTCAAAAAATTAAATTTTTTCATATCCTAAAAAATTTTTAAATTTTATTTCACTTGAAACTAAAGTATTTACCACTTAAAAATTACCGCGAGCCAAGAAAATAAAGAGATTAAAAGTAGCCATTTTCAGCCAAAGTTATATTTTTTGTTTGTTAAGGAAAAACTGTGTTAATTTTGAGGTCAAATTGTTAAACTGTTTGGTTATCTGTACGTTTTATGCGAATTTAAAGTTAATATGAATGTTGAAAACCGGTACCTAAGCCCCTTTTGGTCCAAGGAAGAATTTTATTGATTTTGGGCTCAAAAACTAAAAGCTAAAAAAATGGTTCGTCTAACTGACAAACTTTATGTGCGATTAAAAAGTTTTTAAACCCTTTTTTCGGGCCCTTTTGATACTAAGCAGTATCGTTGTTTTTGTACTTAAATTGTATGGATATGTATGCTTAAGATGTTTTAAACCGGGGCAAAATTGTAATTTTGACTGAAAACTAAATTTTGGGTTTTTCTCAATTGACATTTAAAAAGTAAAAATTTTTGAAAAACCCGTTAAGTTTTAATGGAAATTGTGTAAGTTCAAATATTTTTTAAGGTGCCCCCATTAAAAAGAGGGTTAAAATTCATTCGAGGGGACAGAGATCCCAGAATGGTCTGTGAAACGGCTTTAATTGTAAACAATACAAAAAAATTTTTCCCCTTTGGGTTTGGGTTTGTCAAAAAAAGACTTCACCTCTGATATAAAAAACAGTTTCAGGTTGGGAAAAAATTAGAGACTGGATAAGTATGTTTCAATTTACAGTAGTACATTTTCATACACGTTTAATTTAATGTATCAATAAAATACTTTATTTTTAAGATCAATGACAAACCCCAAAAAAAACAAAGAGGAAAGAGGGGAAAAGGGGAAATTTTTGATTTAACTTTTTTTGCAAATATTAAAATTAAAAGTTAGGGGAAAAGAATAACTAAATTTAAAAATTTCCCCCAAAATTTAACGCTGTGTTATTTTTTGAGGTCGGTGATACAAACCCGGACCGACCCAAAAGTTGGTTTACTCTTTCACATTTGGCTGTTGCTGGACTTTTTTCCCCCATATTTGGGAATTGATTGGCAACGGGGTTTTCCCGGGTCTTTGGGCGCATATTTTTAGCTTGTTATCTCGGCTGCTAATCGTGAAAAAAAATTTTACATAAAATTTGGGTATTTTATTTACCGAACCCATTTGTAACATCAGTAGTTCCATGTTAAAACATCATCTCTAATCCCAAGTTAAAAAAAACTCTGTATTTTAAAAAGGAAAATTTTTAATATTGAAAACCCTTTTTTTAGGGGCAAGGCACTGTAAAAAGTAAGCAGTCTCAAAATTTTTCAAAAAAATCTCCCCTTGTTGGATAAATAACATCCCTTTTGGAAAATTATGTGGTTTTTAAAATTTATGTTACAAAAAAATCCAAATTGTACCTTTGATCATTAAATCTACGGTATTATTTTGTTTATATAGCGTAAAAAAGGAAATTTTACCAATAACTCACTTTCCCCCAAGGGGAATTATGTGTATATAAAAAAAGTACTAAATTTAGTAGTAAAATTTTGTACTGTAAATAATTGTATAACATAAATTTTAATTTTCTTTATATTATATTTTATTTTTCTTGGAATGTTATTTAAAAATTAAACTTTTTCTATAAATTTTAAAAATTTTAATAGAAAAAAAAATATTAAAAATTTTATTGATTTTGGTGAATATTCATTTTAAATGTGAAATTTAAACCATAGAGATTGCAGATTGATCGTTTTTATAAAAAGGGGAATGTGCTTTAATTTTTATAAAGCTTTTTAAAAATTTGTATAGCTTTGGGGTTTTACATATAAATATTATTTTATATATTATAACTAATTTATCTAGTTTTTAATACTTTATGTAAATTATAATACCATAAAAGGGTTTTAAAATTTAGGGAATTATCACTGCCTAGTGTATGGAAATTTATTAAAACATTAACTATTTCCTTAAACAAAAAAATATAGAAATCGGGGAAATTTTTAAAGACTATAAATTTTAAAATTTTATGGCTCTGATTTTGGGTTTAATGAATAAAAGAGTTGTGAAAAATTAACTCAAGAATGAAACCACACCTGTTTTGTTTAAAGGGTTAAACAATTTAATTTTCATTAAATCAACATCAAAATTTTGAATCATAACTAAATTAAATGAAACCCACTATTATTGTGTTTCATGTAATATACTGTATGCACATTAAATTTGCTTTTATATGTAAAAGTTTCACCTTTTTTCAAATCATGCGGGATAGTTGCGTTAGGGGTTTTTTCCTTACTTATTTAAAGGAAATTTCATAAAATATTTGGTGTAAGCACTTTTTATCATCACCAACTTTTAAAAGGGCAAATCCCGCTTTGATTTTAGAGGGTTCGATTGAGAACGTAAATGAAATCCCACTGACCGACTAGCATTTTTCTTTTGCTTTACGGGGGGACAAATTTAAGATTTAACTAAATACCAAATTTAAAAATTTAATCTAATCATCGAAAATCATTTGCTAAGCACATTATATACATTCCAAGTTTATAGCTTAATTCATCCTCGAGGGACAACCTTGAGTTATAGGATTTACTAACACTCCCGCCAAATCCCAAGGAGGGACACTATAAGTGAATTTTTTATACAAAACACCCCCTTGCCTATATACAAATAAACCGTTAAAAGGGAATATCGAAGGCTCTACAGAACGAAATGAATATCTTAATGATCAATGCAACAAAGTACCTATATCATGGTGTTACATTTGTCACGTTAAAATTTTCAAATGATTTAACTCGGTGTATCACGTCCGTCGAACTCGATATTGAATTCTTATTATAGAAAGAAGCTTTAATAATAAGAATAATTTAAGTCTAATAATAATTTATTCCCAAGGTATATCGTGCGGACACTGACATGACATTGCCCAGCCTCTCGAGTGAAAAATGAGTCAATAATGTGGCCACATCTTTTCTTTGAAAAATAAAGTCAAACTCCTGAGGTTCTTTTTGGACATTTTTTGAATAGAAAAAGGGAGGCCCAAATTTGTAACTATAAGATGAATGGCCAAGGCCCTTTACCGGCGGCCATCTTGATTCTCACTCCAGAAATAATTTTAAGCCTGAAATTAAATTAACACCCTTTTTAAAATCGTAGTTTACGAAAGGTGTCTCTTTTTAAAAGACATAATTACCCAAACCTTCTTAGTTTCTAAAATATTTTTATTAGTTATTCTGAAAGAAGGGTCCGAAGTTATTTGAGTTTTATAATGAATGCTACATAATTATAAACTAAAACGATAAAGATTTTAAAATGCGTATTGAAAAATTACTCAATAATTTTGTACAACTTCTGAGGCTTATTGAAATACCATTGTTGCTTCATACTATCCTTGCTTCATCGAATCAAAAATGGAAACGTGATTTAAAGTTAGGTTTCTCCCTATTTTAAGTTTAGAGATAGATTTTATAATCCTAACTCGTTTTATAGTTTAATTTAATTATATCATAAAAAACTACCTCTAACAGGTGATCCATTCATCAAGTAAATAATGGAGGATAGCACAAAAGAATAACTTTTCAACTTCTAAGTGAAGAGTTTTTTAAACTTTATTAACCTTGAATCTTTAAAAGCGTTTACTCTCGTCAATGCATATACATTATGATGATGTCATATACATCCGTCAATATGACATTAGTTTTTAAACTGTCTGTTCGATTGAGGTATTGGAAAGTAATTTTATATATTTCAGGTAAATTCCTTTCTAAATATTTTTTTATTATAATTAATATGTTTTCCAAGTTTTTGCAGAATTCTTGAACTTTTTTTATGTGATTTGGTTTATGGAAGATGGTATACAAGTTTTGTTTGTTTAATATTGTAGCACAAAACATTCCTACGTATCATTGTTATTCTTTGTTTTGTTTCTATATTAGTATATTTACGAAAAGGGTACAGTTTGCTTAAAGTTTGTTTTTTCCCGGAAGATTTGGTTAGTAGCAAATCTTGAATGTGGATTCATGCGTCGTATTTAAACCAATTTTACTATTATAGGTAATAGCGAAAACACTAAGTAAAATCATACTAGAAGTTTTAAATTTTTAAATTCCCGTAGTGTTTAAAATAACGAATACATTTAATTTATTTTATAAAATATTTTGTTTTTTTAATCAAAAATGAGTAAAAACAGAGTATATATAAAATAGATCTCGGGTTTAAAAACCCTTCCTATTTCTTTGCATGTTGAAGAATGTCCAAAAAGTTAAAAATCCGAATAATTACTATTTTCTAACTTGGGTCCCTGCCTCCAAAAATTTTTTAAATCTGTTTAATAAAAGTTTTA
>NW_025789199.1:0-8092 GCF_021130785.1 Homalodisca vitripennis
TACACTAAATGAGTTGGTTTACTAAATAAAATCAGTTGAGTTAAACTATTATTACGTATTAGCTTATTATTACATTTAATAGCTGAAATTACTAGTTTGTTGTCGTAGACTTTATTTAGTAAACAATATTGTTGTGTTGACTATTTAATGTTTGATTTGAATGAGTGCTCAAAACAGATTAATAACGCAATATTAATAGGAATTGCTGTCAGCTTCAAGTGACAATATCTCTAAATAGTTTGATACTATAGATACATCCAGTGCTGCCATCTCTCTGACATATCTCTAAATAGCTTGATACTATAGATACTTCCAGTGCTGCCATCTCTCTGACATCTCTAAATAGCTTGATACTATAGATACCTCCAGTGCAGCCATCTCTCTGACATATCTCTAAAATAGCTTGATACTATTGATACCTCCAGTGCAGCCATCTCTCTGACATATCTCTAAATAGCTTGATATACTATAGATACCTCAAGTGCTGACATATCTCTGACATCTCTAAATAGCTTGATACTATAGATACCTCCAGTGCAGCCATCTCTCTGACATATCTCTAAATAGCTTGATACTATTGATACCTCCAGTGCAGCCATCTCTCTGACATATCTCTAAATAGCTTGATACTATTGATACTTCCAGTGCTGCCATCTCTCTGACAGTGTTGACTATCATGCTGCACCTATCTGCTACAGAGTATTACTTTGAATACTCCTTAACCCCCGACTGACAATAAGAAACTTCCGGAATGATTACATGGTTTTTGTCTTTGCACATTATATTTTTCAGACATTAAAAAAAATGTGCTTAATACTAATTATTAAGTGTTATAAATATATTTTTTTTAGAAACCAGAATAAAATGGAAAATGATACAAATATGCATATACTATAGTATTGTTTTTTTTATTTGTACATAAATTGAAAAATGTGTATTGTTAATTTTTTGTTTTATAAGTTTCACTCCACGTAACTTTCACAATACTGTAAATGTACAAATGTTTGTAGTGAACAAAAAGATTATAACATATACACTTATTTACAACACAAAAAAAGTTTTTTAATAAAAACTAATGAATGTACTACTTTTTGGCAGTACGCGTATCCATATTGGTCTTTGATGAATTCTTCTTGTTGGGTTGTTTAGCGGTTAGTACAATAACGGGTCATTCCGTATAAAATCAAAATACTGAAATAAAAAATCTACTTTACCACCGAATTTGATGAAATTTGGTATGAACGTAGTCCTCCTATAGTTTAGGAAACCTGCAACTTTCCCCCAAATATTTATAACAGTTTCAAAGTTACAGCTATCTAAAATTCCTCAAAATGTACAAAAAAACCGGAACCAACATATTTTGAAAGCACATAGCTTTTCTCTAATTGAGCTAGAGAGATGGTATTGTTGTCATTTTACTCAGTTTAAATGTTCATTCTTTTGATGTACAACACAACATACTTTGTCATAAAAAGAATTTTTGAAAATCAAATTACAATTTTGATTTTCTCATAAAGCGCATTTTTTTTAAAAGATTCCTATAAGTAGCTTATATTGTTGTTAAGTGATTCTCAAAATTACAAAGTGGGAGGCTAATGGATTCATAGTTCCATCATAATTTAAGAAAGGATGTTTACAAGTTTTTATAAAAATGTCATACTATGTATCCTTACTTACTTACTTACTGCCGTGGCTCTTGGTACCCAAGGTGGTACTTTGCCTCGCCAACAGACTGCCTCCAGATCTCTCTATCCATTGCCTCTTCTTCCCAGTTTTCTTATGTCTCTTCTGATCTGGTCTCGCCATCTCAACTTGGGCCTTCCTGGTGGTCTTCTGCCCTCCGGATTGTTTACAAGGACGTTCTTGACTACGGAGTTGTCCTCCTTCCTTAGTAAATGGCCAGCCCATCTCATTCTCCTACTTCTCACCTCGGCCACTATGTCTGGGTCCATATATAGTTGCCTCAACTCTACATTATGTTTTATCCTCCACTCTCCATCTTCAAGGGTTGGCCCATAGATTTTTCTCAATAATTTGTTCTCAAATACTATCAAAAGTTTTTCTGTTTTTTTTTACTTAACACCCAGTTTTCTGAGCCATATAACAGAACTGGTCTTATAATGGTTTTTTTTGTGTGATAGTAGTTGAGAGCTTAATAGCTTGTGGCATGCTGATAAACTTCTGTGTGCTGCATTTATCTTTTGTTTTATTTCCATGTCTTCTTCATTATTATTCGTCAGCATTACTCCCAAATAAGTGAAGTTGTTTACTTTTTCAAATTTGTGCCCTTCTATTTCTATATTATTTTCATTGTTTATTTGGGTTGTTCTCCCACACTCCATTATTTTGGTTTTCTCTTCTCATACTATGTATCCTTACTTTACTTAATTGCATTGTGATGATGATTATTATCATAATTATAATTTGAGTACTTAAAAGAGTGTTGCCTCTATGTACATATAGAGACCAAATTTTAACTCATTTCCCACTCTATAGATGGGTAGTTGAAAATTTATCTGGATTTAGTTTTACCTTAGTCCATTCAAGATGAGTATGTTGAGGCTGAGAAATTTATGTTCTTTCAGCTAATCAGTAAGTACTAAGGGAAAACGTGAGTATCTTGTTTTTATCCCTGTAAACTCAGTTATATCAAAGATGTATGTGAAAATATTCTGTAATATAAATATAACAAATTTTTTAAAACTCAGTAAAATGACACCACTACCATCTCTCTAGCTCGATTAGAGAAAAGCTGATTTAAGAATATGTTGGTTTCGATTTTTGGTGGATTTTGAGGAACTCTAACAAATATTGGACTTTAAAGGATTTATTTCTGTATACTTTTAATGTAGATGACGAGAGGAGTTAGTAACCTTTGACTGCCATGTCCAGGTTAACATGGTTTCAATTCCTACCTGGTAACGTAATGCCTTAGAAACTATAAGTAGATAAGCTATAGACCCAAGTATTTATTACTTGAATTAAAAGAACTTGACAGTAACACTGATTGCTGGCGGTGGGTGAGTATTCACATTTTACTCAGAATGTTCTTTATTGCGATTATTGAGAGTTTCTATTATCGTTGTCTTCTATTTTCCAGTGTTTCAGTTGTTATTGCAGGACTAGTAGATACAGTTATATATACAAGGGTCATTCGGGAAAGTAAGTTGCCAAGGTGGAGGTAGCAGCACGATCTTCTTCTTCTATGGGGTGGCCAAATGCCATGCACTTAAGCCTCAAGGGCCTTTTGCGCACACCGGAAGCACACCATGAGGCCTACCAGTCTATGATTTCAGCAGTTCCACAAAACGGTCCAAAAACAACCTATTAGGTCGTCCTAGGGAAATTCACCACCCTTGTCCAAACTACCAAAGATGGCTTACTGCTCCCTTGCTATTGCAGGACAATCAAAGAGCAGGTGTTCAGCAGTTTCCTCCTGTTCCAGCGGATCCTCCCGAAGGATGCCGACTCTGTGAAGTTGCATCCTCAGGTGACCATGTCCCGTAATCAGACCTATAACCCGAGAAGTCATCAATCTACTTAGTGAGAGAAGGTCAGATGCCACCCTAGAGGAAGGCAACTGTAGTCCCGTTCTGCTCTTTTTTCATTACCCGGATGCAACCTCCACCTTCTGGGCATGTTCAGCACGAACCCATTTCGAGACAGCTGAAAAGGATTCACACCTTGAAATACCACAGAATAGTTGAGGACTCATAGCTCAACTGACTCTGTGTATCAATGTTTAATACATACCCGGGCCCAGTGCCATTAGTTAGGTTCGCTATTTCATTCTAAGCATTTTAAACTACTGTTCAAAACAGCTGCCACAATCAGCAAATGGCCGACTGTAAAGTACATTATTATTAGATTTCATTTGGTAAAGAAAATGCTCTGGCAAGTTAAAATTCACTCTGTGTTGTGTGAAAGTAGAAGATATTATGAGCTACACTTGTAGTTAAAAATCTTGCCAATGGTTTCGTGAAGAATAAACTAATGTTCACAAGGGAAAAACCATAGTACCCTATGGTTACCGATGCCCTCATTGAACAGACCCAATCATTATGTTAGGGAAAATACAGGTTCACTATCACAGATCTTTAAAAGTTATTTTTCACTTGGATGTTGTAAATATTGTGAGACGGGTAAATAAACTCTTGAAGAAAAATTTAAAAAAAAGAGAGAGTGCGACCAGTTCTTATAGTAGATTTTATTCAGCACCATGAAGAGTTACGGTTTTCTTAACCAAATAGTCAATAGTGATGAAACATAGAATTCTTATATCACTGTTCGAACAAATAAGCCGATCAATCGATTGGAGTTCTCGTATTCAATAGGTTTTGAATAGCTTTTACCTAGATATGATGTGCTTATATAACCTGTTTGCTTTTGACGAAAAATTAGTTTAAGAATTGTTCTTTCAAATGTATGTAATAAAACAGGAGAAAATTTTACAGGTGATTTTTTAAATTTATTAAAGTAACATAATTTCCGAATGATCCCTGTATATATGCTTGTAATTAAGAGTTATGCGTTCTGAGCTGTTTAACTATTCTGAAGGTTTAATGAGTCATATCATTCATTACACATGTCTATTACATTTAACTGTTAATTATAATACTTTACTTTTTTAAAAATAAGCAATAATTTGATATGATTATAAAATAAAATTGCAGAGATTTGTCATATCACAGCAAAAATCCTTCCTCTCAAGGGGTTGATTATAACGTACCATGTTTATATAACATTGCTTTCAGTTCTAGGAACACGTGTGTTACTGAGGGTATGATGATAGTAGGGTATGATGATTGATATAAGACATTAAGTCACTCATCAACTGTGCAATAAAAAACGCTCCATGGGGTATCAGTGTTGCCCTTTAGATTTACTTCCAGCAAAAAATAAAGGATCATCACAGTCTTCCTGTTCATTTCCATTATTATTCGTTATTCTTTGTTGAGTTTTAACTCCAGCAAGAGTAAAATTCTTTATAAGTCTCTTGCATATAATTTACAGTGTCATGATCGTATATATTATATAATGCATAGACTACAATCAAATTGCTTTACGACAGGTAAAGACTTAAATTGAAGCTGGCTCAATTTCCATAACAGATGTGACAAGTTAACATATACAACTAACTTTTTTTATATCCCTTGTAAGTGCTTTGAATCTAATTCGTCCTATTTTCCAAATGATACCCGTGTTAAATTTTGAAATAAATATAGGAGACGTTTTATTTTAATGAATCAGTAAGTTTATAGAGATGGTTGTTGCAGCCCTGGTGTGGACGGAACGGCCTGTACTGTACATGCCACTTGCAGTCACCTCTCTGTTCTGTACCGGACTGTAACCCCCGGTCTCGTGGCAGTTTGACCCTTGTTGCCAGTACCAGGTGTCCACTGACTCTCACAGTCTCACCGTGCAGCCCCATGCCGCTGCGTCGCTGTCCGCACGCTCGCCTGTCGTCCTGGTGCGTCGCGACGACACTCGCCGTAAACTGCTCCACTCGGCCGTCACACTCGCTGCGTCGCTACTCGCCGTTTTGGAGGTGCTACATCACTTGTGTCAAGTGATCCTGACAGTGTCGGTGCCGGTGGTGTACTGTACCTGGGAACGTTTACAAGCGAAGAACTGTCTCTCAGTAGTTCCTAATCGGGGGAAATCGTTAGGTCAGTATTAATGGTTTGCTTTTGTTTTACACACATACACACACTAGTTTTCGTACGATTATATTCAGTTTTACCGTTTTTACAAAGGTTGTGAAGTGTTTTAGGACAGATTACTTGTTTACGTATCAACCACTTGTTTTAGAGGAATCTTAGTTTACTTTTTTTTTTAAAGCAACCAAAGTTTGATCTGAAGCAACTCTTCATGTCGCACCATGAAAGATACTTTATACATTTTTTATTATTAATTTTGTATTGATTGTTGACGGATTAGTGTTATTTGCGCTTTGCATGAGTGCAAAACAATTTTTATTTTTGAGTCATCAAGGTACCGAACCGATGTAACCATTCCGTCAGCCTGCCAAGAACTAAAACCTCATATTTTTATATTAACTATGTGTTAACTTATTACTCATTCATCTCAAATGCATTCTGAAATCTTTTTAATTAATTTCAACACAATATGTAAAAATAATGAAGAATGATAGTTAAGCACAAAAGGTCATTGTTAAGTTTAGTGAAAGTCGATGTAAATATTATTTTAGTGTAAAGATAGTTGTGATAGATTCAATAAATTGTAAACATTGCAGTATGTATATTAGAGTAATATTACTTTTATTAATAATATTACTATTTGTAAAAAACTCATTGCTTCATGGATTTACCTTTGTTATCCTCCCTACACCCAATAAAATTCTTTAGAATACATAGCATTATTTTACGATTTTGCAGATATTGAGTAAGAAACGTGCAAAAAGTACAAGTAGGGAAGTAGTTACTGTAGCATGTTATTGTGTCAATGATAATCATGTAATAAGAAAATAAATTAATTTATGCTCATTAAAATATATTTTGAAATTATGCGCTTGATGCTTTAAGTTATTACAAAAAGATTTAACTAAATTTTTCACTTATATAAACATCACTTAATTTTTATCATTAAAAATCCAAAATGGCTGTTATATAACCCCACTATTATCTGATATGCCACATGTTGATACACTAACCTCAACTTCTCTGTTTTTTCCCTGTTCATTTTGAATAACTATCCCACGTGTTGGTGTACTTACTGTCTGTTAATTACTCATAGGTTATGTATCTTTGAACACCTAATTCATATACATTGCATAATCTAAGGCCCTATGAGTCTCCTTTCAGTCTTTTCAAAATTGTTTCAAAAAATAATTTTGGTAAGGTTGGATGAAAAAATCCAACTTATTAAGTAGTAAAAAATTTGGTTTTATTAAAGGAAGGTCAACAGAGAGTGCACTTGTGGCAGTAACAGGTCACATATGTTGAGGTTTGGAATTCAAAAATAAAGACAACAGGACTTTTTGTTGATTAAAAAAAAACAATTTTCGTGGGTTAATCATGAGATCATTCTAAGTAAATTGGAAACTGTTGGAATTCAAGATGTGGATTTAAACTGGTTTCATACCTTTATAACGGAGAGGAGATAATAAAGTAAAAACGAATGACATCTTTAGTGATCCACTCCTTGTTAGAACAGGAGTGCCACAAGGTCCAATGACATCTGCTATCCATTTTCAAATTTTTGTTAATGACTGAACCTCAATTTTCATGGGTATATCTTTATTACTAGTGTAATGGAGAAAACAAATGCCTAATTATTTTTATAAATACAAGAAGTTCTGAAAATAAACTCTTAGAACTACCCAAAGTAAATAATCTTGTAAATCCTTTCAATATTGGAAATCCCAAAAAATTTCAATTAAATTCCACTTCAAATTAAGAATACTAAAAAAACAGTCCTTTGGCTTTTTTTCAGCAGGATGTAAGAAAAACAAGATATTTATTTCGTTTATGAAGAATAGTTAATATTCAATTAAAGACATTTATTTTCACCTATGTAACAGTAAAAAAGTCAAGCCACAGATGTTACAGTTAGACCATTATTTTAGTTTTAAAAATAATACTAGATCAATATTATTGTTTTATTTTCATAGTTATTGTTAATTTACTTTGTACAACTGACTACACTACTGGATGAAGTGGTCATTTTTATTCATCACGCCCTCAGTGTATTATTTCTAAACGTATTTCAATATGGGAAATAAAATTAATTTATAATTCTGAGACAGAACTTAAACAGCTTTTCTAAACCATATGAGGTATGTCCAATTCCTGGGAGGAACTTGAAAAGATGTTACTTTGGCTTAGTATCTGCAATGCAAACGTAGCGTAAAACCAAAGCCAATTGGCATGAATGTGAACAATCAGGAGTAGAATTAACTATGAAAGCATAATAATGAGAATTTTTTACATTATCTGTCAGTTTGCAGTACTCAATAACGTATATAAAAAAATACGTTTACAAACACTATGATTTTAAATCTTAGATTTACTTTATTTAACACCTATTGAATTAAGATATCTCTCCTTAAGGAGGAGGATTTGATTGTGAA
>NW_025789200.1:0-8617 GCF_021130785.1 Homalodisca vitripennis
GGGGCACCCTGATGCAACTCCCTGACCTCGTAATCGGTTAGACCTACTGAGAATTGTATAAATTTACTTTACCCCAAATTGGTGCGGGGTGCCTGGGTTTAGTAATGAATGATCGTGTAGTGAATTGTTTAGGACCCAGTCGTAGGCGGGTTTTTGGGGTTTGGACTGATGTGTGGACGTAATTCAATGAAAGTTGAACTTTCTATGACTAACGGGGCTCTCCTTTTTGGCATATATACTAATCACAGGGCTAGATCGCAATGCTCCCGTGGCCAGTCTTAGAGAAGAGTTGTGGATTGAGTCTAGCATCTTGAGTGCATTAGGTCTCGCTGATCCATAAACCTGACATCCATAGTCCAAGCAGGAGCGTATAAAGGCTTTATAGAACCTGAGCATGCAGGTCCTGTCTGCCCCCAATTCGTCCCCACTCAGAGCTCTGATAAGGTTTAGCCGCTTAAGGCATTTAGACTTAAGATTTTTAAGGTGTGAAATCCAGGTAAGGCGGCGATCGAAGGTTAGGCCTAAGAATTTAATTTCTTCACAAGGCGTTATTCTCTGACCCTTTAAAAAAAGTGTTGGTTCATCGACAGAGCGCAACCTAGAGAACACCATGCACCTCGTTTTTGGCAGAGAAAAGGTGAAACCAGTTCTACCGCACCACTTAACAAGGCGATTAATAGTGAGCTGAAGAGCACGCTCCGTTGTAGAAAGCCTTTTTTGCAGTAACAAAGATGGCGAAGTCTCAACGAAGAGAGAACAATGTACCGGAGGGGCGACACAAGAGGCGATATCATTGATGGCAATAGCGAACAGAGTACAGCTCAGGACGCTTCCTTGCGGAATTTCCCATTCTCTTGAATGAAAGGGTCAGAAAGAGTTTTTCCTAGCCTCACTTGAATAGATCTATCCATCATAAAACCGTTAATGAACGCCAGCATGTGGTTTCCAATTCCCCAAGATACCAGTGTATTTATGATACCTCTTCTCCAAGCAGTGTCATATGCTTTCATTAAGTCAAAGAAAACGGCAGTCATTTGCCTTCTTTGGATGAAAGCATTCAGTATGGCCGTTTCCATTGTTATCAAATGGTCAGTAGACGATCTCCCCTGACGAAAGCCACACTGTGGGGCAGATAGGAGATTATTTTTCTCCAAAAACCAGACGAGTCTCCGATTGACCATGCGTTCGAGGGTCTTGCAAAGACTGCTCGTTAGTGAGATAGGTCGATAGCTCCCAGGAGAAGTGCTATCCTGGCCCATTTTGTGCAATGCGATAACATGTGATCGACGCCAAGACACAGGGAATTTGTTTTCTATAAATATTCTATTGTACAGAAGGAGTAAATCATGTTTAATACCAGCTGGTAGGTTTCGCAGCATTGCATAATGTATGCTATCGGGACCTGGAGCGGAGTTGGAGGTGGCCTTTAGTGAAGAGTTTAGTTCGTGGAGAGTGAAAGGATGATTGAGAGGAGAGTCGTCGTGTAAATTCAGATTAAGGGGGAGCGATTCTTGTATGGCTTTGAAATTTTTAAACTCGCGGTCGTAGGACGATGTTTTGGAGATTCCCGCAAAGTAGGAGGCAAACCTATTTGCGATCGCCTTGGGCTCGGTAACAAAATCATTTCCATGTTTTAAACCTAAGATGGGGGGTGGGGAGTGATTATTGCACACAGAGCGCAGTTTTCTCCAAACGTCTGACACAGGAGTAGTTCGAGTATGTGGTCGGTAAAGTTTAGCCAAGATTGGCGCCGACTCAGTCTGAATACTTGTCGAGCCTTCGCTCTTGATCTCCTGAACCGCTCAAGATTTGGCTCAGTCGGAAATTTATTAAATATTTTTAAACATTTCCTTCGGTCTTTTAGGGCTTTTGGAGCATTCATCCGGACCACCACTCACATTGTGCCTCTTTGGTTTCCCCGAAGTTTTGGGAATTGCTCTTTTCGGCCGCTAAAACCATTGATGAATGTGAATTAACGATGTTGCTGCGTTTTATTATCAGTGTTTTGAATGTTTTCGGTTTGAGAACTTATGCTCTTTTTGAATTCATCCCCAATTGGCTATTGGTTAATTATCCCTCTCGGAGTTTTGGTCAACGGCTGGGTAAGGGGATTCAATAGCCAAGAGCAATCGGGGCATGGTCGCTCCCCGACAGGTCGGATAGGACAGACCAATGACCTCTGGTGGATAAGGCAGGACTACAGATCGACAGAAGTCAAATAGCAGACCAACGCGCCAGTTCTGGGGCACATATAGGTGGCCGACCCATCGTTTGAGGAACACAATTTGTAATCCGTCGCACAACCCGGCAACCATGTTTACCTCGCTGACCGCAATGTGGCCGGAACCCCAAGAAAGGTAATGAGTCGTTGAAGTCGCCAACAATCAGAAAGGGAACTGGAAGCTGAGCAATGAGATCACATCAGATCAGTCGCGAGCCAACAGAAACCAGAGGGGCTGGTGGTAGATACAGGGAGCAATATAGTTACTGTAATAGGGAGTGATATCTGTTACTGCAATTTGCTATGTAGATTGGTATTGAGGTTTATCTCGTCTGGCATTTAAGGAGGGATCAGTTAGTAAATCGCAAACACCCTCCCACAAGCAATGGCTTGGTAGTAGTCGCGACGAAAAGTGGGTGTAGTCCTTTTGATTAAAATGTATGTGTGGCGCTAATTTGGTTTCTTGAAGGCATATTACTTTGGGCCTTTTCGTGTTTATAAGGATCTTTAGGTCTTCTAGGTTGACTTCTCAAACCGTTAATATTCCATTTGTAGCAACAACATGATTATGTTGTTTATACTTCAATCGTATTTTTATTTATAAGTAATTATTTTCTTTTTATGGTTTTGGCAGTTTGGCGGAAGGTTTCCCTGAACTGTCTGGAACTCCGACTGCAACTGCAAAGGGTCATCGATCATATCTTCGTCAGGAATTGACTGTAGAGAGGATTTAGATGAGGGTGAATTTCTTACCGGCACCTTCGTCCTATTGTCTACTTTTTTCTGAATCGACGCTTTGAGCTTGGACGAAATCTGTCTTTTTTCTTCCAAGGATAACTGTGGTTTTATGTTCTGTTGCGATCTGTCTTTGGAATGTGATGCGACTGCTGAATATGTTTGGGGCTGATTCTGCTTTGAGCCGGTTGTAAGGGCCTTTTGAGTAGATATTGTTGGCGACGATAAAGAATGCCCTCCTCCAACGGCAGCAAGCTGTTGCACAAGAGTGGCAACCTGCTCGGTTAGAGTTCGGAGCATACCCTCCAAGACTGTGCTAGGGATGAACATTGGGTTGTAGGAGGTGGACCGGCGGCGGAATGGCCCTGAGCAGCCGGCTTCAAGACATAGTATGAGGAATTACTCCCTTTTTGGGATTGTGTAGGGGCAACCCCTTCTCCTATAACTCCCTATTTGCGATCCGTAGAGCCTCCGTTGAAAGGAAAGTTTATCGAGGGATGCAGGATATACGTCACTATCTTAAGAATTTCTTTTTCCTCTAAAAATATTACTTTTGCATTCTCTACTGTAGAGCATATGTGATGATACGCCGTGTTTCCCCTTTGCAGTTTTACACACTGGATGTCGTTTTTACAGCCATTTCCTCGTTACATGGCCCTCTGACTGCGCAGCCAAACGAATTAGAGCAAGTTGCTCTGATATTGTTGTTTGACACACCTTGCTAGACATGCCCAAACCTTTGGCACCTAAAGCACAGCTCTGAGGAGGAGGGGTTGTTTTTAAAATAAGGTGCACTGTACCTGCCAAGGACAGGTATCCCGCGCCCTGTCTATAGTAGACGGGCACGGCATCTCTGAAGCATAGGCAAAAGTCTAATATCAATCCAGTCGCTGTGGGAAACTTTTTGACCTGTTTTCAGTCCTTAAAATATCCTAAACCACGTCCGTTTACCATCGAAAATAATTGGCAACTCTTGTATCTTTGCAGCTCATCTTCACATTGCAAATCGATGGAGGGGATCACTGGCGATGGTCTAATACTAACACTAACTATTACGCTATTAATTCCTATTTAAATAAAAATAAAAAAACAATTCCCTCCCCTTATGAGCGACTTGCTTTAGATGAAGGATGTGGTTTATTGACCATTGAAAAATCTCGACCTGGTCTAAGAAGAGGTGACGGCCTGCATACGTCAAAGAAACGTTTTCTGGTTTTGTATTTCGTATGTTTGTATCGTCTTTTGTACGGTGCATTTTGCAGGAGCTTTCTCCTTGGCTTGGACCGCTACCAATTCGCCTAGCCTCCACCAAATTTGATTCCGTTTCTCAACTTTCTGATTGACCTTTGGTTGTCCTGCTGTGTTGACAATCATCGGGCCTTATATTATAATGGGAGGGAGTCGCTGATCTCTGCTCCAAAGGAAGCTTGCCTTTCTTCCTTGTGGCTTATTATTAGGAAATAATGGTGTTATGCGGTGGTGGATTGCTTGATGGGCATTTGTCAAGGTTCTTCACGTGATGATGGAGGTTTTCTCTTCTCTGTTTTATTCTTGCGTTGCTTGCGTTTCAACTTCTGTCGTCCATGTGTCGGCACAGTTCTCGTCAGAATCGCTTAATGCGAGTGACCGCCCTCGCGTTTCTGTCTAGTACCGGATCGTACTTTATAAGGTCTCTTTCTACAACCTCTAGTTGTGCCCCTGCGGCGGGGAGCAGGTTTGATTCGGGCCCGGTTTTGATGTACAGCCATATAAGTTGATATACCAGCGCATCGTGTGCAGTTATGCAGGCTGATACAAGTTGTCATGCAAGTGGCGGCTGCTCCGATCTTGACCCCGATTGTTGATTGATTGACGGGGAAGACCGGGGGCAAATGCCCTTGCTCGTCGGGGCTATCGTCTACCTCTCAAACCGTATAGCTTGTGGGACAACCCTACCCCAGTTTCCCTGGGGGCGACTGATCGGTTTTTTATCGTTTTACCATGCTTGGGGTATACGCGCACAACTTTGGACTCGCACTGGCTGGGATGGCTAGCAGGGGCACTCCGACATCCCCTGCCTACTTGAACACTTCACTGTCCAAGGACATCGAATGCTTGGCGGTAGTGGCGTCTGATAACCAGATACATGTCTTACGCGCTCAGGACACGAGAAGGAGGACTAGCTCACATCAGCTCTTACCGGAAGTCCAGATGAGCGATTGAGGCTACCACGCGCCAGCAGCGGCTCTCCTTATCTCTTCTCCTTCGCTCCTTTTAAAGCACTCCCAGCGGGGATGGAGGCACCATGTAATCGGAAGTGTGACCGGTCTCACATACTTCTGAACAAGACCGTGGAAAGATATTCAGGAATGAATAAGGGAGATAGAAGATGTGGAACAGGACTACTGGAAATGTCCACGTTGAGTCATGAAGTAGAAAGAAGGGTGGCAAACCTATGTGGCCAAGGGTATGCCAGAATAAGAAATCAAGAAGAATAAGAAAAGAATAAACTTTGGAATAAGAATAAAATCGA
The DNA here is from genome assembly GCF_021130785.1 of Homalodisca vitripennis. Classification (NCBI taxonomy): domain Eukaryota; kingdom Metazoa; phylum Arthropoda; class Insecta; order Hemiptera; family Cicadellidae; genus Homalodisca; species Homalodisca vitripennis. The sequence continues at coordinate 5,469 of NW_025789200.1, forward strand.
GACTACGAGAATGTCCACAAGTAAGTAGAAGTAATCTGACATACTCAGGCTTCGTTGGGTCACCACCAGTACGTTCGGTTGGTAGCCTGTGCCACGTACTTCATAACAGTTCATGAGCCCCACCTGCGGCGGATAAATAAACACTCCCAAATTCAGGTAATTAGATCTATTGTGGGTTGAGTACTGCCTGCATGTCAACTCCCTAGTGATTAGGTGGGGGGATCATATCTTGTTTATCTTTTAAGTAAACTTACTTCTGAAACACTGACATACTTAGCTAACCGATGTGTGTTCTTATAATACTAGTAAAATATTTTTCTTTATTATCAATAAAATTTAAAGAGGGGCGTAGTTTGATTGTTTTTTTTTTTTTTTGGTTGATTTGCAAAGCTATTACGAAAGAATTTTAATCCAACAGTCACAAATGTTCCTTTTTTACCCAAAACTCTGAGGTGTTTGATTGTATTGTTATGGAACGACAGACAATCATACGTTGTTTTGGTTTTATGGGCCATTGACAGTTTTTATCATCTAAGGTCATTACAATATACAGGGTGATTCATGAAGTTCTCCCCCCACTTCTACAGCACATTGTACTAGTAAAAATAATGAAAAAATGTTATATAAACATTTAGGAAATTACTTCGGGCGCTCTGCGTGGGCCGTGTTGAGGTCCGAAAACGCTTCGTTTAGCGAGTTACACGCTAATGGCGAAAACGATTCTTGTGTTAGACCTCTCTTCGCAGGGCTCTCATGAAATTCCTGGGGTATTAAGACTAGCGTTAAAATGTATAAGTAAGCATAGTATGAACTTTTGGGAAAGAAAAATAGAGTCTAGAAGAGGTTAATTTAAGTTAAGAAATTTATCGTGGATTTCTTATGTATTTTTTACCTCGATGTAAAGCTAAATTATATTAAAAATAGGTTTCAGAACTGTAGCAGCCTGTAGTTAGTTTTTGTAGTGGGGTGAGGCTAATTTCAGGGCGTTTTTTTTTTAAATGACAAAAAAATTGGGTTGGCACCAACACCGGAAACAATGTATTTTTTTTTTAAAGTTTGATGTACCAAATAACACCCTGTTTTTTTTTTAAGATTGGTCATGAATAAATACATAAAATCAAACAAACATTAATTGTAGAGATATTTTAATTTCTTAGAAAATAAAAAAATCTGATATAATCAATAGTGCTAAAATAAAAACCAGATATAGAAGTATCCAAAAAAAAATCGAATTTTATTCAGTTTATTAATACATTACTAGCTCGTAAAGAAACATACCGTACGCGTATTTAGTTTAAAATTAAAACAAAAAACAAAATGTTTCTGTTCCTTAATGATTGAGATAAATTGAGAGAAAAACAAGATTAACTGTTTAAATATTTATGTTTGTAAATAAAAATATCATGTGTTTTATTTCGTGACTTGTATTTTTTTTTAAATAAGAAAAATATTTACACATCAAATCGTTTGAAAATAAATGACGTTACATAGCAAACATTTTCCTTATTATTGTTTACTAATCATCGAAAGTGCAAGTTCCAGTTTGAAAGTTTTTTGTTTTTTATTAATTATTTCCTAAGTTGGTTAACGAACGGAAATAACAGGCTGTGCAAATCAACATATGAGGTATTCTGTACTGTTTCACGTTAGAGTGTAGTGGGTGGGTTGTTTAGAACTGTGTGATTAGTGGTGTTTTGTGCAAGCTACAGCAGTTAGAGATCGGGTTCTTTCTAGCAAGTTGTGTGAATCTGTGAGACTAATGGTGTTTTTATATAAAGTGCCAATTTTTTTCTAGATGACCATCCGTGAGTTATAAATTCGATTGTTTATTCAGCGAAAAAATGCGCTTACTTATTTACATCAGAGGAGAATACGCTTGCTGATGACTGTGTGATCTATTGGTATTTTTTGTATTTTTGGTGTTACTGTGCTAATGGGTACATGCTAGAGGCCTGGCTGTAGCTGTCGATAATAGAAAAGAATATGAACTACGTTTTACCTAATAGCCGAGGATTCCTAGATTACCAAAACAATTTTCAAGGAACTTCTTCGTACTTCTCTTTTGGTGGGAAAACAGGATCACATATCCATGTACCTTAGAACCAATTATGAACGAGCTGTCAATCTTGATGATGATATTCGGTTTATTAATTGCTGTTTGCTATTCGACAGGGGAGTCCAGAGGGTCCATTGTATAAGGTACACGAAGTATTTCTTAGGCGCCATAGGGATTACGGTTTTTATTTTTCTTTTTTTTCGCAGTGGCAGTCAGACTGGTTTGGAGGTCACTTAATCGAAAACAAATTTTATCCGTTTCATAAACAAAAGCGTTCAACAGTCTACAGCCTACGGGGAAAACAATGAATGGTTTGTCCGCTTCTCGTCTTGGAAGTTTTTGCACACTTTTTGTTTGAATATTAATTTAATCAAGCTCTAACAACGGTATTTTTGTTTACGGTCAATAAATAATGAGGGCACAAATTCACTCGGGTGAGGGGGAGTGGCAGTTACTGTCAAATAACTTGCCCACACATGAACACTCATGGGCACACAACCAGAAAAACGAGAACAAAAAATCCACATTTGATGGGGGTAAGTGGAACAGACACTTTCAACACCGAATTTAGCGTTCCTAATGTTCCATGCAGGTATGTGGCCTTTTGCAACCAATCGGCTGTGATTGGACCTTTTACCATATTACGCTGGACGACCTAATATATGCTGAGTTCTATTTGCATTTCCGTTCAAAGATACGAGTTTGCCGCTAGGGATTCTACACCTCGAGTAAATGTTCCTTTACAGATCTCAAGACAAATGAATTTGTACTTCCAGCATGACGGCAGCACCTCCCCACTTTTCACGTGCCGTTTCTGCTTACTTAATATCATCCATTTCCTGGACACTGGATTGGGTCGTCCGTGGACGGGCCTCTCTCACCTTGGCCCTACCAAGATCCACCAGATCTATCTCCATTGGATTTATTGCATCTGTGATCTGGGGATGGATTGTGAAAGACAGTATGTATACAAGACCAAATAGTGGGAATTCTCGTGATGAATTTAATTGCCCTGGCCGTATTATGGATTCGGCAGTAGGCAGATACAGGTGGAGTCCTGAAAAAAAAATTAAGAAACGCAACAAAGCAATAC
>NW_025789201.1:0-7872 GCF_021130785.1 Homalodisca vitripennis
AGCCATTATGGGCGAAACCAAGACGGAACAACAAGAGATACTTTGTTTCCACCAGACTTAAATATTAATAGGCTATACAGAGCTATTCAGGAGGAAAGTATCCTCAGTCCCTGTTGTAACTTATAGATTTTATTACTTTAGTTATTTAAAGAAAAACTTACTTTCCATTTCCTACCTGCCCCAGAAAAACAGGATACTTGTGGCCGATGTGATTTGTTAGCAGCAAAAGATTAAAAGCATCTGAGGGGGACGAGGTAATGAGATACCTTCTTAACATAATCACAGCCCAAGACAAAAAATTGCACCATTTTTAAAGCCCTGAAACATTGACAAGGAAAGCAATGAAAACCGATTATAAGGAAACACAACAACCTAAACACCAATCATATACAACTATATGTTTTTCAATTAGACCGTTCAGCAAGGTCCTTCGGCATTATCCTAATTTAACCCATTTACAAATATGTTGACTACTTACGCCAGCTGGTCTTACTACAGTCCTCGGAGGTGCACCCCATTTTCATGACAATACAAGTTTTATGAACTTGATGGCATGGAAGGTTATTAACAGGTACGGCGGTGGGACATGATAATCTCGATCATGGTGTATTTAATATCATTTTGAAAAAACAGTTGACCCTTCAAGAAATTTAATTTGCCTGGAGTGACAACTGCTCCGGGCAAAACCAAGAATAGAATGTTTTTATTTATTATTGGGTCTATTTAACTTGTTATCGGCGTATCGAGAATCAAGGAAGTAGGAATCATTAAATTTCTCGTCCCATGGTCATCTCAAGTTTTTGAACTTTGACCGTTCACATTTTTGCCATTATAGAAAAAACACAAAAGGGTTTTCTAGATGTCTGCGTTCCTAAAGATCTTTAGAAGACCGGCGGATTGAAGGTATAAAAAGAAAAGAATTCTTATTGCCAGTTAATATTATGGCACAGAATTTGGACTTTTTTTGATTTTAAGAAGGCTGCAGATGAATTTCTAAACACTACAAAACTCAAGATTTCTAAACTGTCTTGGATTAAGGTTTCAGCCGCAACGCCTGGTGTTCTGAAAGTTAAATCGACATTCAATGAGTTAGAGGCTTGGACTAAGATTAACATTTTTCGTGATAAAGTAACAAAGAAAATTATTCAAGATTACTGTTTGCATACTTTACATTGTGAATCACAGCTATCAGAAGCGAAAAAAAGGATTTGAAATCCATGATTGCTTTTTTAACTAATGAAGACCACAAGGACTTATATTAAACTAATATCTTAAGAATAACTCAGAGTATTATGTTTTCATTTAATTTTTTCAAAGTTGTGTATAATGGTTTCTACTTCCATGTCTTAAGCAGAAAATTTGTACACAGAATTATTTTTGTGTGTTTACCTTAAATAAAAAATGTGTGTTTCACGAGCAGTTTTTTTCCATTGTGTGTCACTCCAATCCAATAACCGGAAGTGTGGTAAGTAGGCTAATCTTATTTTAAAGAGTACCCTAAAATTAAATTAAATATAAAATAATCATATTAATGAATTATATTATTGATATAATTAAATATAATATTAATTATATCAATTTGTAATATTTTTAAACGTGTAAAGTGATGTAAGTTCCATTTGAACTTACATCTTTTTTCATGTTAGTCAAGTGGCACATACATCTAACCTAAAATTGGATGATAAAAAACAACATTTAAGCCAATGCTCTTATTGATAAATTTGTTTTTTACAGATCAATGTATCGAAACACTGATACAATTATTGGTTGGAAATGAACATTTTAATCAAAATATGTAATGTATTTAAACGAAAAACTCAATTTACTCAGAAGTATAAATATGGCACTTACATATCCATCCTTTATTACTTCGAGTCCTTCAGTTATGAATTTGTAAAAATCTTTACTTAAATTATTATTGGTAAGTAAATTAAATTATTGTTGAAGAGACACAATTATTGGCATATACTTCAAGAAGGTTGGAAGAGACATTTCTAAATGTTCTAGACAGCAGATCTGGCAACTTTTAAAACTTGTATTTAAGCTTTTAGGTGAGTTAAGCATTATAACCGTTACATTGCTTAGATTCTCTTAAATAATATTTCAAAAATCAGTGAGTTAAAAATCTAATACTGAAATGGGAATGGTATTATCTTAAATTAAATTATTTATTTTTCTAATAATATTTTAAAATATATTTCGTAAAATATAAAGAACTAAAAGTGTAAAATTATGATTATGATTAGGAATGTGAGAAAATGCAGCAAGAATGTAACATGTGCCTGTGCCATTGCTTGCTTTTGCTATAACGCCTGCAGTCAACGGCAATAGGTGAAGACATACACAACTGTACTACTATTGCGTTTCCATTAGCAAGGCGTAGAGTACAAGATGATAAGGAATATAATGCTCATATTATGTGCCTTGTCGTATTTAATCTACCACTTTATTTAATCTAAAATAATGTATAATTAACCAGGCTTTTATTAACAAATAAATTTTAAATTGACTTTAATATATCCAATTTTTACGTACCATTAAGCTCAACTTAGGTCATGAATAGTAATTACACAGATGGTAATATAATACTAAAATAATACAAAAATTTATATAATAATATGGAGTAAATTATTAGAGGTGTTGGTATTGAATTTTTATTCTTGGCAGCATTGTTAAACGTAATTTTATGGTTTGGAATATTTTATATTAGTTAATAATTTAAATACGAACGTATACACATATATTTAGTTTTTAACAATTCGCCTCTTATACAATACATTTACTATCTAATTGTAAAAATAATTACTAAATTAATTGGTTATCGTTATTGGTTAATCGTTAAAATAATCTGCACATAGTAAAAGATTTTATTCCATGGAGGTATAGAGGTTCTAAAGCTTTAAAGTTGCTAAAAGTAATAACTTCTTGAATCGAAAGTATTTACTATTTCAACACATCCACATTGCTTGCTGCCTACTGAAAATAAAACGCAGCCCATTTTCACTCCATTATTGTAATTTCCATTTGTAATAATACGGCGCGGCGACAGTCTACTAGTGTATTTTAAATTTTAACGGATATAATAACAGGAGTACGGAATAGAATATGTATTGTATTAATCACGGTTTTCATATAATTAAAGGCGAACTGATGGAATAATCCGGTCATTAACGGTTAAGTTATTTACGAACTTCAAGGTGAGGACCCCGAGATTCCAATAGTTTTAATAGTAGAGTTTGTCTTATCCCAATGAAGAAAAAAATATATTTACTTACGTAAGATTGAGAAGCCATCTCTATCAAAAGGTGTCTACTTTCGGCTTTTTAATTTAATTAATTTACCACAGTTGAGTTTGCTTTATTACAATTTAATCAAATTAATCCTTAGTAACTTCATGCAACATTTCAAAATAATCGTTTATAAGATTTGGCGTTAAAGAAGTTTCTTTGTTTTTCGGACTGTAACCTGCGGAACGAATATATCGTTGAGGCTATTTAGTGTTAATTTCTCTATTTTCCTCAAACCACTGTTAAAATGCAATATCACAATGGCAGGGGAGCCCACCAATTTCGAGAACCTGGTGAGAAAACATTCACATCTTTTCTTCGGTTAGTTTTATAAACACGTTTAAATAGTATTTTCAATCATTAAGATGTATGGTAAATTCGTCACTGGTGCAATCTGAAGTAAAAGTTAGATATTAACTTTGTGTTTGCTATCTGCATCACCACTGATCAAAAATTTAAATTTTACGCGAATGTTTCTGCTTATTCGACAAGTCATCAAACTGGAGGTATCAACAGCTTTTTAATGTCAATAAAAATTTGATTGATGACAACGCTAGGTATTACCATTTTTTCGAATTGAAAAATATTCCAAGTTAAAAAACTTCCTTTTAGATCTGTCTCTCCTATAACTTTCCTCGGATTTGAAACGGATTGTTTTTACAAAAAAATAATTTAGCTTCTGAATTCGTCCAACCTAATCTAGAGGATTAGCGCTTAAGCAATACATTTTGTGATTCATTTTTATTTATAAGAAAATAACAACCGCAGTAATAAAATAAATAGTTTTGTAAACAAACTAATACCATGCTTTCTAGATGCTAGTATGTTGGAAAAAGACCTGTCAAATAACTGCAAATCAATCTTATGTCCGCTCCCATGAGACGTACCTTTAGAATTGGTAATTTTTCTAAGATTTTTAAAACCTTGTGTATTTTATTTGATAGACTATTACAAAAGCCCTTGGACCAGAATAGTACTTTGTGCTAAAAAAGGTGAAAATGCGACGCATGGGGTCTCTTAGGGTATTTGAACGTCAAGGATTTTCGTATAAAGGCAAGCCCTCGCACCATCCGCCAATTTCAAATCATTCTCGTGTTCATTAGGACCACTTTCATAATTATACGTTTTTTTAAAATACCAAGGCTGAGCACATAAAGAGTTCTGCTAATTCTCTAAAATTGTTCTGAGTACAGGATTGTTTCTTGAATTTTTTTAAAGGGATAGTAGTTGTTTTAAATAAGCTGTAAGAATTGTTCTCAACTCAGTTCTTACGTGACGTGAACCACAATTTAACTGAAAATTAAGAAACATATTTTCTACCCTAAGTTAACCTTTCCCAAATAATACCACTAAAGCTTTCCAATCTGCTAACCATAAATAAAAAATCCCAAATTTTTTATTATGCATTTGTTTCCTCATTAAAACAGAAGGGGGCCCGTTTAGGTATTAATAGCCGCCTCAATTTAAATTGTTACAGGGAATGCTATAACTCCATAGAAAACTAATACATTTATTTATACATTTCTGTATTTTTTAACATTCAAGATTCAGTTTTGCAAAGAATCAGGGGAGGCAAATTGTATTAAGTTAAAAAAAAGTAAATTTTATTGTGTACCTAGCTTATTACACACTTTGGGCATAGGTGGCGCCCCTGTGGTGTGTTTTAATGCTCACAAAAAAACACATTACAAGATTATACGTCTTTTAACACCAGTTCGTAATGCGGTCTGTATCATCAAGCATTACTCGCAGAAACTAAAAATTTACGAAATTACGAATGTTTCCTACGGTAGAATCTGGGATAAACACTGTTAAATAGAGGTCAGCACGTACCGCGCATTTATATTCGATTTAAAAATGTGTGATAATTAAATTTATTGCTGTTAGACTGATTATGTGCAGGAAGCTTTATGTAGCGAATACATGGGGGTAGGATAACTATCTCGATAGAATTATCTGACGATGCTGTTTAGTCCATCCCGAGTTAAAAAAACAAGGATAAATAAACGTTAGAACTGGTTTTTCATGTTTAGTTTGGCCAGCCATACTGACCCGTTTCCGTGTGCCCGAGAGAGAAAAATATTTTTTTGTGTGTTTTAACTTATATTAAATATTAATAAAATGTAAGTAATAATACCTTAAACATCCCAAAATTTTAAAATGTTCAGTTACATATCGGAGATATAACAACAAAATAAATGTTAGGTTAGATCATGAAATCATTCAACACAGAATTTCCGCCACATAAATTTCTCCAGAGCGCACTTCTACTAACTGTAAGAAGTACGAGATTTAACAATACTGTGCCGTTTATTGCGTTCTTGTTAGGTAAGGCGCTACTACAGTCGGCTACAACCAATTTCAATTAGCAATCTGTAAATACGGTAGTATCGAATCAACATTGGTGACGTGTCATTTTTATGGTCCTTCTCCATTACTTACGGCTGAAAATAAGATAAACCCTTTATTTTCCTGTTCAAAGGTTAAAAATATTTTCAACTTACAAAGATTGCGTCCAATTTTAATTCCGCACTGTATTTAACATAATAAAATGGCCTCAAAAAACGGAAATTAAGTCTATTATTTTTTATTCATAATATAAAAATCTATCCAATAATGTAAGCTCAAGAATATTACATATTGTCTCACGTTTTGCAATATTTTTGGTGTGTAATGTTGATTGAGCCTGTTGATGGTTGTTAAGGGGGTGCAATTTGTTTTTTCGGTTGGAATATTTTTATTTTAAGAATATTTTAGTCTCAAGCCCTTTAAGATACACGTTTTCTGAAAGTTAAAAAAATATTGAAAATCTTGTTTATATTATTCACGACGAATAATTAGAAATTGTGTGCAGAATTTTTGGAGAACAACTTAGAATTTGGCACAAAGAAGAAACAGTTGAAGATAATTGATATTAAATTATTTATTGTGTGTGTACTGTCAATAACTTTTCCAACTTCTAAAAATGTTGCATGAATTTAAAGAACTAACAGTTTAGATTCTTGTTTCGTATTAAGGGGAGTCCAACGTGAATTCTTTTTTTAGATATTTTTTATATATTAAAATATAGTTTATGCTGAAAGCATTTTTTGATAACAAAAACATGCATTTTTGAAATGTCTAGTGTGGTAAAATAAATATTTTAAAACACTATGCTTGCAACGGACATTTTAACGTTTTACGTCACAACACAGCGGATTCAAGAACTGCAAGTGACACTGAAACGGTTTTTACAATTTTTTATAGTCCTAGAAGTGAACAAATACAACAATATATTAGGTATTTCTGTTGGTTGTGTTGGCAACGAACGTTTTGAAAATGACAAACATTACACAATGTGTCATATGTTTTAATGTTTTGTTTACCAATGTTATAAAATGTGCAAGTTCAGTTTTTTCTGATTTGTGTTGGTTGTGATTTGTTGATTCATATTTGTAATAAAACTATGGGCCGAGACAAAAAAAAGTTATGTGCTCTAAACGTAAGTTTAACTGGTAACATACACACTAGAAAACTCAGTGTAGGCACAAATAGTTTATCTCAGCCTAATTCAACAGAGGCAAATTCTAGGTTTAGGCCGATCCCAGTGAAAAAGTGAACTAACCCTAGTGCTTATAAAAAGAAACTTTCGACTAATTTAGAAGAGAGTGATCAATCCAGTTTCTTCTTTCAGCAATATAATAATTGTCCCTTTTAGACATATTGTTCTTCTGTAATATCTCAATTTTCAGCTTGTAAACAATGTTGGTTCTGATTTGATACTCATGATAGAATATCGGTAGTGCGAGTGGAGTTCGAATGCCGAAAAATGATTTGGTAGGGCGAAACACTCTGGAACTAGGAGTGTATGAGATGCCATAGTAACGTTAATGAGGGAAATAAAGGTAGAATCAAAGTATTGGAAAAGTTAGGGATCACAGATTTAGGCAAGAACACAATTGGGAGAAGCACTCAAGATAGCTTCTGCATCGCGTGTAAGGAAAGCGGAACTAGCGGCTCAGTTGGCTACCAAGGAGGCTAGGATCAAAAGAAGAAGGGCAAAGATTGGCAGAATAAAAGAGTTGATGATTCCTGACTTACAGCCCTGGTGGCCTTTAAAAAAAACAATTGTAACAATAAGGTCACCTTTATTTGACGAATATATTAGTTTTTCCTTCATTTTCAGAAATTCCAATTTTTTTTGTACTGTAGGTACGCATATAAAAACTATTTAACATAATGTCATGAAACTTTTTCTAAACCTTTAGTACTATCTAATACACCTTTGGACGAAGAATCATTTATTGAATTGGGTTTACAATTGCGGTAGGTAAAAATATATTTAGCCTACATTCAAAATTATTTAAAAAGTAGAATTTCCGAAAAAAAAAATCATAAGTATTGTTGCTTTTGACTTTTTTCATTTTACTTCCGTTGAAATGGTACCTGAAAAATAGATGAACAAATGTTCAAAATTTCATTTTCTTTATGATTATTAGTTTTAATAGTCAATATGTACCTAAAATAAGCCAATTTAACATGGCGGTATAGGGACGTTGGACTCCCCTTAAGTAAAATTATGTTTTATATATCTTTTCAATATTTA